>NC_134485.1:405255965-405470965 GCF_040206685.1 Ascaphus truei | reverse complement strand
TGAGTGACGTCATCACGTCATCACGTCCTGCAGAGGCACCGGAGGAACACAGAGGGCGGGAGAAGCCGGCGTTGGAAAGGAACTACATCTAAAGCTGTGACTGTTCAAAACGGAGCACACTATACAGTAAGAACATTAAGACCCTAAGAGTACCGTGAGTACTGAGAGCACGCTAGGTGCAGTGAGAGACCCAAACAGGGCTCACTAAAACGGGGATTATATCAGGTCCTAGGAGACCGTGAGCTCTGGAAACAGTGCAGGTGCCGAGTGTGACGTCACTAGAGCCCACGGCTATTGAACTGTGTGTATATATAACACCTTACACCAGGATAACATCAGAGGTGTATATGGATATCGATAGTGACTGTCAGAAGCCCAGCTGAAAATCATTAGCCCCTATGAGTGTGAGATACTCTGAATTCTCAACTGTTTTATGAGAACTCACAAAGTGTGAGTTTTTACTTACTGTGATTGAATTATTCTTTTTATTAAAACTGTGTTACACTATTTTGTGTGTTTTTTACCTTCCCTTTTATATGTAACACTACTTATGAGGTGAATACCTGGCTGTGAAGCAATTGCTGCTGGATAAAAAGACGTCTCCAGAACTTCTACACTGTTCCATAGCCCAGAGTGGATAAAAGGCCCGAACTATTTGAAACGCTGTGAGTGCATATCTTACCATTTATGGGTTAAATTGTCAGAACATACTACCCTATGTTTTCTCTCTCTTGTCTCCCCTTGTGCCTAGGTCAATCTTTTGGAATATAAAGATTATATATATATAGTAATTTTGAGCCACTTGGGCTACTAAGGTGCTAATGTCATGTATATAATAATATAGTACGTTTGTATCACCTCTCCTAGGTTGGTTGTATATAATTAGATAGGCAAGAGGTCTAACGCCACACTGGGGAAGGTGATAAAAATGTGTGTTATTTTTTAGCATTAGGTATATACCTCAAAGTGTTATATTTTCCTGCCCACCATCAAAAAGAGTAATACTGAGTTATTTACTGATTTTGATGGTCAGTTGCAATATTTTTAACTGTACCAAGTTGCCCACCACAAACAATGCAGTTTTTTGCCCATAATACAGTACCTACATTTTTGCATATAGTTTATTGACTCTAGGCCATTACGTTTAAATGCTTGGAAATGTTGTATCCATTTTTCGCAAAATGTTTCACCTCTGTTGATCACACCATAACACCCAGGGGTCTTTCATGGGACTATTTCTTTTTTTTCTCTATATACTGTACACTCTCTCTAGATGACCTTATCACGTCTTTTGGTTTCAAATATAACCTTTGGGCTGATGATACACAAATGCACGTTTTATTCACAGAACTTTCTCCTGCAAATGAAGTCTCTACAAGCCTCTGTCTCTCTGGAATAACATCCTATTTGGCCCTGTGCCGGCTCAAACTTAACATTTCTGCTGAAACTCAGGTCTTCTTACCGCTCACCTTTCTCCCCTATCATATTTCTTATGCTGCTAGAATCACATCACTCTCAGAAATCTGTCGCTACTTCTATCCTGCTGAAATCTTTCTCCTTACTTCCCATGGTCCCTTATTACTCACCAAAATTGTAAGGCTGGACACTTTTACTTGTAACATGGCTGGTCCTGTTGACTTTCTGCCTCCTGTCACCCAAACCCTGATAGGTATTGCAGGCTGTGACAGCATTATCTAGGGCTATTGACCCACCTTCTGCTATCCTCTGATTGAAAGGAGATGAGGTGACATGGTGTGTGTGTATAGCCAATGGTGGTACACTATGCCCTCCCCTTCTTGATATAAGAGGGAAGTGCTAAAATTAGTTGAGCAGTCCAGTCTGGAGTTTGAGACTGGAGGAAGGCCTGTGAGTCTCTCCCATCATGGATGAACATGCCCACTCCAGTCCCTAGGGGTCTGGGGAACATCTGCTGCCACAAAGGCCTCAAGATTGACAATTAGGCCTCAATACTACCTGAGGTTATGCACCATCCTGAAGCCTGGAAACTTCTGATCAGCATCTGCATCACCGTGTGTGTGTATCATCTGCCAGTAACTGCAATAAAGTACCTCTTGTCTATATATATTCCTGCCTGAGTTCTCAGTCTATCGAGTAGGAGTATGTCTGTAATGTGCACCAGTGGGAGACTGTCTCTGGCTATCCCAGAGCCACTGGAGCTGAAGGCGCTGACACCAAGAGCGAACTATGAGAAGCCCATGCCATCGTGGACCACTCAGCTTCTCCTGGACCCTCGCAGGTATGCAAGCACCACAACACCGGTAGCAGCAGTAAGATCTCTCAGAGGGGGGGGGGGAGGGGACAGTGCTACATACTCATGTTTTGGTTCTAAAGCGTTATGGTGTTTTGGTCCTGATTTTGCCAAAACTCAAGTTGTTTGGTTTTTGTTTGTACCCAATTATAGAAAAAAATTATAAGCAGAAAAATGCTGAAATAGCATAATAAAACATAAAATATGTAAAGAATCATGAAAACAAAAATAAGGTAACTGAAAAACTTAAAGTAATTAAAGAACATATGGCGAGAAACACCCCAAGTTTTCAACTCCACTGTAGAGATGGATGACGATGAGGGGGTAACCAGGCCATTAATAAAGGTATTATGCCAGGCTGGTTACCTCTGAGCCATATTGGGGAGTTTAGAGTGTATTTGTATTGCAATAAAATATTCATGTGTGTTTTACCTTTCCAGGAGTGCTAACCAGTGGAGATTCTCAGGGGGATAAAGGTGTTGTCAGAATTTGTCTAGGTAGAAGGGTTCCAGAGTTGCTGATTACCCCAAAAATGTATTCGGGAATCAGGTCAAATTCCCGGGGACATATAGACACATCACTCCGGTCAAAGTCCTCCCTTGAAAACACATCGCCAGGTTTCCCTGCTTCAGCACAGACAAGAAAGGTAAATGAGGGCATAGGGATTTCTGTATCCCCGGTACAGTCAAGGTACCCCAGAATCAGTATAGAGGTTCTGGGGGATTTCTCCAACTATATATTAAGTTGCGAGAAGTTTTATGAAACCTAAGTCCAAGTTTCAGTAAGGAAAAGAGATACAGTCCCGAAAAGGTGCCTAAGCGTTTTTTGGTTCTAAAGAAAATTAGGTTTCCTTAAGGGAAGAAGTTACAGCTCTGAGATTGAAGCTAAGCATATTTTCATTTCACTGTGGGACTTAGAAGAAAAATGGGAATATTTTTCATGTTTCATAAAATGTTTAATAGCCAATGTGGCTATAAGGTTTTATAGTCTAAGTTAGGTTTACAGTGTATGAGGGATATGGCTAGTGGGAATAGAAAGTATATAGTCCCATTCTACCTTTTATAGCCCAAAAGACTATTTTTATTAAACTGCAATGTTTGTAAATGTATTATACTTATAAGATGGGACTTTTAAAGATGGTACTCTGAGGGGGCTAGTGGGCTACCAGGTTGTGGTGCCACTGAAACACAAAGAAAGACAAGAGCGCAAACGCACATAGTGAAGTTTGTAAAAGTGGGTATATATAATTTTAGGGTATAATATCTGCGTACATCAAATTAATGGGTAGTAAGCATTTCATGTGCAATACATGAGTTTACCAAACGCCGCACTGCCGCCTCCAAGCCTCAGGAATTCTCTCACACAGCATCCAGGACAAGCTGCCTCGGTTGTGGTATGGAACCTCCGCTGCGGTGCCTTTTCCTGATCGATATCCTTCCCCCAATCGCCGCCGTCACTACCGCTCACTCCTTGGGTCTGTCTCTGACTGCCACTGCGTCTCGGAGCACTTTGTTGGTATGTCACGTGTCCCGCGGGGTTTTGCGACCGGCCGCAAAGGGAGGTTGGGGCGTAAAGCGTGATCGTAGCTTTACTGCAGTATGCCGAGTGCAGCTCTTTGTGAAAAATCAGTCCAATGCAGATAAAACACACAGAGTGTGGAGATACAGTTCTAGGACTTTTTAAATCTTTATCCAACGCGTTTCGAAGCATAAGCTTCTTCAGGGATAAATTGTACTAGTTTAAGAACATATTTATACCTTTAGGCCGCCACTGATTGGTCAAAATCAGAGGTATCTACACCAATCTGATCCTCACTAGGCATTATCCCACAGGTGTGGGTGTTTGAAGTACTTACTTCTTAATGTGCTCTGGTGGATTGACCTTTTCAGTGCTGGTCTAGGGGTATGGTAAAAACACAATACATTTTTTATTAATAATTTCAACTTAAAAACACTTTAATAAAAATGCCAATGATTGTGAATATTTCAAAGGCTCTGAAATAAAACAAACAAGTGTTAATATCACATATAGATTATTACTTTATATTTAATATGAATGGGTATCACAGATGTTGTTCAGATCTTATGCATAGGGCCAAATACTAAGCTGATAGGGAACGCATAACTATGTGGGGCCTGTTTATGCATATTGTTTAATATAGACACCATAGGTCTATGTTTTCATTTAGACCTTTAGGACCTAAAGACTTCAATTGGTGGATCCAATAGGTTTCTTGGACAGATATATCTTTTATTCTGTCTCCTCCACGTCTATTTTGGGGAATGGTTTTAATCCCTTTGAAGGTCAGGGTTGAGGGGTCTTTGTTGTGGTGGGTTGAGAAATGTCGACTTACACTATGAGTCTGTAGTGCATGTTTGATATTTCTCACGTGCTCTTGGATACGTGTTTTCAGACAACGTTTTGTGCGGCCTACATATTGCAGGCCGCAGGGGCATTCTAATAAGTACACTAAGAATCTTGTGTTACAATTGATAAATTCAGTAATGTTGTACACTTTATGATCTATATTTGATCTAAATGTTTTGCGTTCAGTGTGTAGGAGTTTACATATGCAGCATCTTCCACAAGGGAAGTTCCCTACTATATTGTTGTTCATCCAGGATTGGGCGCCTCTTTTTATTACAGTTTTCCCAATGTCACTCGGGACTAGTGTTGTGTCTTTTAAACTGCGTGCCTTCCTGTAAATAAACTTGGGAGATGTGTTTATGTGTCCACTAAGAATGGGGTCTGTAGATATAATCCCCCAATGCTTTTTTATGACTCCTTCTATTTGTCTGTGCATAGAATTATAGTTAGTGATGAAAGGAACTTCTATTCGGTCTTCATCAACATTTGAAGGACTTTTCTTTTTTTGTATCAACAGTTTATTCCGATCTATTTTTCTAACCTTTTCTAGTTCAAGTATAAGTTGTTTATAATTGTATCCTCTTTCTAAGAATCTTAAGAACAGAAATTGGGCTTGTAATTCAAAGTCTGCCTCATTGCTGCAGTTTCTCTTTATTCTCATAAACTGACCTCCAGGTATGTTGCTAATCCAAGTTCTTTTATGATTACTGGAGGCCAGTAAGAGATTGTTCGTATCTACCTTTTTAAAGAACGTTTTAGTTGTTACCCCTTCTGCCTCCGAAGCTTTTAGATCCAGATCTAGATAGCTGACATTCTCCGTGTGTGTTACATGGGTGAATACCAGATTGTGGTCATTATGGTTGATGTATTTCATAAATTTATCTATTGATTCTTCATCACCCTCCCACACACAGAAAATGTCATCTATGTAGCGACGCCATATCACTATATGTTTCAGGAATGGATTTTCCTTCCAGATGAAAGTTTCCTCCCAGTTCCCCATATACAGGTTTGCGAAGCTGGGGGCAATAGGGTGATGAAGAATCAATAGATAAATTTATGAAATACATCAACCATAATGACCACAATGACCACAATTATAAACAACTTATACTTGAACTAGAAAAGGTTAGAAAAATAGATCGGAATAAACTGTTGATACAAAAAAAGAAAAGTCCTTCAAATGTTGATGAAGACCGAATAGAAGTTCCTTTCATCACTAACTATAATTCTATGCACAGACAAATAGAAGGAGTCATAAAAAAGCATTGGGGGATTATATCTACAGACCCCATTCTTAGTGGACACATAAACACATCTCCCAAGTTTATTTACAGGAAGGCACGCAGTTTAAAAGACACACTAGTCCCGAGTGACATTGGGAAAACTGTAATAAAAAGAGGTGCCCAATCCTGGATGAACAACAATATAGTAGGGAACTTCCCTTGTGGAAGATGCTGCATATGTAAACTCCTACACACTGAACGCAAAACATTTAGATCAAATATAGATCATAAAGTGTACAACATTACTGAATTTATCAATTGTAACACAAGATTCTTAGTGTACTTATTAGAATGCCCCTGCGGCCTGCAATATGTAGGCCGCACAAAACGTTGTCTGAAAACACGTATCCAAGAGCACGTGAGAAATATCAAACATGCACTACAGACTCATAGTGTAAGTCGACATTTCTCAACCCACCACAACAAAGACCCCTCAACCCTGACCTTCAAAGGGATTAAAACCATTCCCCAAAATAGACGTGGAGGAGACAGAATAAAAGATATATCTGTCCAAGAAACCTATTGGATCCACCAATTGAAGTCTTTAGGTCCTAAAGGTCTAAATGAAAACATAGACCTATGGTGTCTACATTAAACAATATGCATAAACAGGCCCCACATAGTTATGCGTTCCCTATCAGCTTAGTACTTGGCCCTATGCATAAGATCTGAACAACATCTGTGATACCCATTCATATTAAATATAAAGTAATAATCTATATGTGATATTAACACTTGTTTGTTTTATTTCAGAGCCTTTGAAATATTCACAATCATTGGCATTTTTATTAAAGTGTTTTTAAGTTGAAATTATTAATAAAAAATGTATTGTGTTTTTACCATACCCCTAGACCAGCACTGAAAAGGTCAATCCACCAGAGCACATTAAGAAGTAAGTACTTCAAACACCCACACCTGTGGGATAATGCCTAGTGAGGATCAGATTGGTGTAGATACCTCTGATTTTGACCAATCAGTGGTGGCCTAAAGGTATAAATATGTTCTTAAACTAGTTCAATTTATCCCTGAAGAAGAAGCTTATGCTTCGAAACGTGTTGGATAAAGATTTTAAAAGTCCTAGAACTGTATCTCCACACTCTGTGTGTTTTATCTGCATTGGACTGGTTTTTCACAAAGAGCTGCACTCGGCATACTGCAGTAAAGCTACGATCACGCTTTACGCCCCAACCTCCCTTTGCGGCCGGTCGCAAAACCCCGCGGGACACGTGACATACCAACAAAGTGCTCCGAGACGCAGTGGCAGTCAGAGACAGACCAAAGGAGTGAGCGGTAGTGACGGCGGCGATTGGGGGAAGGATATCGATCAGGAAAAGGCACCGCAGCGGAGGTTCCATACCACAACCGAGGCATCTTGTCCTGGATGCTGTGTGAGAGAATTCCTGTGGCTTGGAGGCGGCAGTGCGGCGTTTGGTAAACTCATGTATTGCACATGAAATGCTTACTACCCATTAATTTGATGTACGCAGATATTATACCCTAAAATTATATATACCCACTTTTACAATCTTCACTATGTGCGTTTGCGCTCTTGTCTTTCTTTGTGTTTCAGTTGCCTAGGGGTTTTACCCCTGTTCACATAGCTGCAGATCACCCATCGATTTAGAGGTTGTATTTTATTAAAATTAACACAACGGTGGTGAAGGGTTTAAATAATAGAAATATTAATTTGCGCACTTTATTTGTTTTTGCTATGTGGTGCCACTGAGTCTGCCCTAGGTTCGTACTTCAAAGCCACAGATACTGCCGAGGTGCTAAAGCCATTTGGAAAGGATGGTTAAGTGGAGTACCCACATCCGGGAAACAGTGCAAAACATTGTTGCTATCATTTGCCTTCCGAGATGTGTGGCACCTGACCCAGCGGGTGGCTTCTGAATAGAAGTGGCAAAGGTGGCCAACTCACGCATGCCCTTGTTACATTCAGAAGACTCGCTTGCCCAGCTTTGGAAGACTGGCAGACCTCTGATTGGTTGGTTGTAAAGTTCCCAGGCTCGGATTGGATGTAGTATTTCATGAATTAATCTGAAACACTACAGTATAAGAAACCCAGCTGCCAATCTCCAGAGCTCTGGAATAGGGAAACATACTTTAAACTGTGTTCAGTCCTACCTATCAGGAAGATCCCAACATGTGTCCATCTCAGGCTCTAACTCCAACCCCCTGGATATCACCTGTGGTGTCCCGCAAGGCTCTGTTCTGGGGCCCCTACTCTTCTCAGTGTTCATTAATGATCTTCCCACAGCTTGTAAGGAAGCCTCAATACACATGTTATCGCGTTATAACGGGGTTGAGCTGTACTAGGTACACAGCACTTAAAGTTAACAACATTACAATTATAATACAGAGACTATAATAATACAGATGGATTAAGTGCATCAAGACATACATGGAACATTGGGAGAAAAGACTCCCTCCCCTGAAGAACTTACAATCTAGGCTCTTCAGTATACATTACAAGAGGTCCATTGAGTCTGCCTGTTTGAAGACAGCTACTGTAAGTCAGTGTTATGCGCTGTACATCTTGATACTATATGTGGATTATTCACAAACAAAACAGCCATCATTAGGGCCTTTTAGTGTCATTTGCTGAATACTGTATTTTTTTTTATTGAAGTAATATTTTAAAGAAACATTTATGTTTAATTCAAACACAGTAATAAAGCTTTTTGTTGTTGTCGGATTGCATTGTATGTTAAAGTACTACAGTAGATCTCCTTTAACACCGGGAATACAAAAGCCCCTTGCTTACTTCAACATTTTATATTTCCCATTTCCCTGTTTTGCCAGTCTGACAGTTGATGTAATTGTGACGATTAGTAATTATTTATACACATGGAATAGCATTGTAAGCTTTGTCTTCCCTGTTTTTTGCATTTGCAGTCACTTGTTAGTGACGTCCTACCCCATGTTTTTAAACAATAACAAGAGACAAGTGTACATTGAAATAGATGCCACCTACACACTTCACGCTTTCTGAATAAAGGAGCCATGAGCAGAGATAAGCAAAAAGAAGTACTCTACTTACAGAAAGGGTGCAGAATTTAATGGCAACTATTGAAAATGTATATTTAGAACTTTGTAGTTGGCACTTAGTCCTGAAGTGGATACATTTTTCTTTTTTATCCTGCACAGCTCACTGCCTCTCACCTGTCTCCCCTACAATCTATCCTAAACGCTGCTGCCAGAGTCACGCTACTCTTTCCTAGATCTGCCTCAGCATCTCCCCTCATGAAATCCCTCTCCTGGCTTCCGATCAAATCCTGCATCTCACACTCCATTCTTCTCCTCACTTTTAAAGCTTTACACTCTTCTGCCCCTCCTTACATCTCATCCCTAATTTCTCATTATGCACCATTCAGACTCTTGCGTTCTTCTCAAGGATGTCTTCTTTCTACCCCCTTTGTATCTAAAGCCCTCTCCCGCCTTAAACCTTCTTCACTGACTGCCCCACACCTCTGGAATGCCCTTCCCCTTAGTACCCGACTACCACGCTCTCTATCCACCTTTAAGACCCAACTTAAGACACACTTGCTTAAAGAAGCATATGAATAGCACTGTGGATATTCTGATCACATGATACATAAAGCTTGGCCCCCTGCAGATGCACTTACCAGAAATCCCTCCTACTGTCTCTGTACCTTCTCCCTACCTACCAATTAGACTGTAAGCTCCTCGGGGCAGGGACACCTCTTCCTTAATGTTACTTTTATGTCTAAAGCACTTATTCCCATGATCTGTTATTTATATTATCAGTTATTTATTTGATAACCATGTGTATTATTATTGTGAAGCGCTATGTACATTAATGGCGCTATTTAAATAAAAACATACAATACAATACAAAACGGCGCTCCAAGGAGGAAGTGATGACAGTGAATGTGACAATAATAAAGTGAAAAACTGTGAAAGATCAATGCATATAAAAGTGACAACAATTGTGCAAAAAAGTGTCAAACAAAGTGTAAATAAATGCTGCTCAGAACCCTTTCAAGAAACGGTCCACAGTGTTCCCTCTTTGTTGAACGTTTGTAGACATTGGGGGAGCGCAGATCAATTGGTTGTACATGTGAAAAAATAAAAATATAACATACTGTACATTAGTGCAATAAAGTTTTTAAGAGTGGGGGTGTTTCTCTGTGTTGAAGTGTTCTAATGAATGGGAACTCACATTCTCCCGAAGAATAAAGTGCATCTCCAAAACTGTGGCAATTAATAGAATGGGATGATCTTTAATCTGTCCTCTCCTGGCTGGATGGTGTCACTCAGCGCGATGTAGATGTGGCAGTATATGGATTCAGTACGAAAAACCAAACATAGTGCAGTAATTTCAACAACTGTATCTAATAAAAACTGATAAGATGTATACTTACACAAAGTTAAAAGGTAATAGGCACATAATAAAAGCAAGTGCTGCTCTCAGGCTCTCACCACCCTCCTTCGCTTGGATCTCTCGACACGCCACGTCACTTCCGGTCTCGCGCACGACTCCTGATGAAGCTGCCTATGCGAAACGCGTAGTCATTGCCCGTACACTGCTGGCCTCACTCTGCCCTGACTGCATCCAGGATCCTCCTGTATCCGGGACTGGAAGCGCGTGACGACCGGTAGACACTCATCCAGCTAGGAGTGACATCATCCAGCTAGGAGAGGACTGATTAAAGCTCACCCCGTTATACAGTACTTCTTGCCACAGTTTTGGAGATGCACTTTATTCTTTGGGAGAATGTGAGTTCCCATTCTATAGAACACTTCAACACAGAGAAACACCCCCACTGTTAAAAACTTTATTGAACTATGTTATATTTTTATTCTTTGACATATACAACTTATAGGTTTGTCTGAGAGAGCAAAACCCATAACTCAAACTTGGAATGGAGAAAGCACCAACTCAGGTCATTTCGCTTCTAAAGCAAGTACAATCCGTGCAGTTTGGCTGTTAAACCAGGCGGTTTGTCACTTTTTGTAGACACGGTTTAGAAGAAGCGGTTTGCAACAGAGAATAGTTTCTCACATTTAATTCTGTTACTTCTGAACATGCCAAAGCATGCGGTTTGTCAATTACAACGTTGAGGCTAATAGAATAAGCCCCATTGAGTTTAATGGGGATTTTTGGGTGAAAATAGGCCTAGCAGCCAAATTGGCAGATATAGAATAAGCCCCTATATGTATGTAGCCAGGTCCCCTTTTGTGCCGCGACCCCCCCCTCCTCTTACCTCCGCTGCCGGGGGTCACTCGATAGACCCGCCGGCACTTCTGGAGTACGAGGTTACTCCTATTATTATACGTGCCCCAGGCTCCCTGTGACGGAGGCTTAGGCCCCCTGTGAGCCTAACAGGTAACGCACCACACCTGGTAACATTAGGTTCCCCGAACACACATACCATATGCTCTTGGGTGGGGGAATACCCGTTACATTTGGAGGTGCTGCTGAGATGCTACCCTATTCCTTATCAAATGTGCCCTATTCCTTATCAAATTGTCCAAATTGAACTCCATCATGTCCGTGCCATCAAAGCAAGACGTAATCGACTGGGCCTTAGCGTGCCGCGTGTCCCTAAGGCACGTGGTTGCAGTGGTGGGAGTATCCAATGATACGAGCTTCTACACGTTACGCACACAAGTAAGAAATTGTCCGGGACTGGACACTGCCTGGGTGATAGACTATAAACTTGATGTTGACGGCCGGGGAGCCACCTACCTCATGGCCACTGAATGTAACATACCAGAACCCTCCACAGAGGACTGTCCCATGATATACCCTGACCCACAGGCTCCCGAAGAACCATCCGCCAGTACGCCTCACGGGGTAAATCCCCCCAAGGTCTCCTTCACCCAGAGCGGCTTTGGGGGAGTCAGCAGCTGGGCGGGGAGTCCACCCACCTCGCCTACTCCTGATAGATGGCCCGGCGGCCTCCCAACCATGCTTAGTGCAGGAGCTGGAACCAGTAGTCAGCCCCTTAGTGGAAATCTTTCCTTGAATGTGATAGCCTCCCAACTAGTAGAAGCTGTAACCATCTCGACTCAAGCACAGAACTACAGAAAACTAAAGGCCTTTTCTGGGATTCTGCCGATGCCTTCGGGAGAAGAAGGGATCGAGACATGGAGGGACCATACTCTCCAAGCAATAGCGGAGTGGTCGTGCTCCGAAGCCAGCAAAAGGCAGAGGCTGGTTGAGTGCCTCCGAGCCCCAGCCTCCCAGCTGGTACAGACGCATCGTGAAGTGGAAGGAGAAGTTACAGCACAGGAACTGGTGGAAATGCTCACTCAGTCCTATTCCCGAGAAGACGACAAGGATGAGCTGATGGCCCAGTTCAAAGCTCTTCGCCAAAAAGAAGGAGATGATTTATCTGCCTTCGTCCACAAACTACAGCTGTCACTGGGGACCCTCCTGTCCAAAAACATAATTTCAGCAGCCTACGTGGACCGGTACCGATTCAAACAGCTACTAAAGGGGTCATTGCCTGATCACAACATAGCTATAATGATGCGGGCCGCCCCGATCGCTGCGGTACCACTCAGCTACATGGAATTATTGTGTCACATCAGAGGACATGAGGTGCAGCGACATTTTCATGAATCCAAAAAGACCAAGGATACCATCAAGGGTGACACCTCTGTTCCCTCCGCCCCAAAGGGTAAGAAATCTTCCACCCAGGAGGAGGAAGTGACTCACAAGTTGCCTGCCAGGAAGGGTCGTGCCCCAGAGAGATCATCTTGCACGTACAAGGATCGCCCTGAACGCCGCAGCGTAGTTTGCTATAACTGCGGGAAGAAGGGCCACTTCTCCAGCGATTGCCCGGAGAGGGAGGATCCTCCAGAGGAAAAAACTCCCGATAGAAGAAACTCAGCCCGGTCAATGGTCTGCCGAGTACAAATAGCTGAGTTTGACTCAGAACCCCTTCCTGGAACCGAAGATGCCCCTTCTGACTCTGGCCCCGGTGATGACGCCTCACCAAGGGAAGCTTACAGTCAAGTAGGCCCCGCGGCCATCGTGCCTGTTGTACTGGAAGGGATCTATGCATCGGCCCTACTGGACACGGGATAACAAGTGACCATCATATACCGCAAGTTCTACGACCAGCACCTTATACACTGCCCCCTGAGGACGGCCGAACATATGTAGGTTAGGGGGTTAAGTAATGAAGACTACCCCATCAATGGGATTGTAAGGGTTCAACTGGAAATACTCCAACTGAACACCGGCAAGAAACACCCCATGCATGTTGCGGCAATGGTATGCCCGGAGCCCCAAGACCAGTGCAAGTATCCGATCATCTTTGGAACCAACACTGATATAGTACAAGCTGTAATCAGAGCATACCTGAAACAGACCAATGAGTTGCCACTGGCCAATTCGCTCCTAGACCCCGTCCTACGAGAGGAGTGCAACCGGGTATATGCCTTGGAGCATCACGGGGATCTCTATAATCGTCAACGCGGACTGAAAACCATATTACAAGGGGGAGTGCAACGAATGGCCATCTGGTGCTGTTATCCCGAGCGAGATGAGAACGATCAGCTCTTCTCTCTGGAAAGTACCCCTGAGGAAGAAGTTCAGAGAGGTTATAGGGTACTACCCGAAGTAAGGGAGTGGATGACTAAGATCCCTCTACGAACTTACGTATATGTACAGAACATCTCCCCATTCCCGATGGAACTTGATGCCGGACAGAGTCTGGGCTGCATATATCCGGTCAGCCCTGTAGAAACCACTCCCCAGGTGAATGCGGCGGGGGCAGCAAATGAGCGGTTAGTCGATCTGGATTTGAACTTCGGCGAGTCGGAAAGAGCGGCTGACAACCCAGTTGAATAAACGAAGGACTGTGTTCTCCACGAGTGAGATGGCTCTCAACATGCCATTAGATTGAGTGATGCCACCCTGTTCCGGGAACGCTCTCGTCGCATCGCCCGAGGGATGTGGACGATGTTACGAAGGTCTTGCAAGAAATGGAGACCGCTGGGATTTTGACGGAGTCTCGGAGCCATTACGCCTCTCCCATAGTGGTGGTGAGGAAAAAGAACGGATCCGTATGACTGTGTATCGACTATCGAACCCTGAGCAATCGTACGATACCGGACCAGTACAACCTTCCGCGCATTGAAGAGATCCTGAATGCTCTGAACGGAAGCCAATGGTTCACCGTGCTCGATCTACGATCCGGGTACTATCAGGTACCCATGAATGCAGAGGATCAGGAGAAAACAGCCTTCGTCTGTCCCCTGGGGTTCTACCAATTTACACGTATGCCCCAAGGTATATGTGGGGCCCCTGCTACCTTCCAACGACTGACAGAGAAGACTATCGGGGACATGAACCCTCGGGAGTGCCTCGTCTACCTGTACGACATAATTGTCTTCTGAAGGACTCTGGAAGAGCACAAAGAGAGGCTGATTAAAGTGATAGACCGTCTTGGGAAGGAAGGGTTGAAATTGTCCCTAGACAAGTGCCGGTTTTGTTACACCTCGGTGACCTACGTGGCACACATCGTGTCTGCTCAAGGAATCGCCACCGACCCAACCAAAGTAGAAGCCGTCGTGAACTGGCCCCGTCCCGAGAATGTCACGGAACTACGATCCTTCCTGGGGTTCTGTGGGTATTACCGTCGCTTCGTGGAAGGGTACTCTAGTAGAGCTTAACCCCTGAACAATCTGTTGAAGATATAACCCGAAGATACAGGAAGGAAGGCCATATCGGCCCGCCAGCCGTTTGGCGATAAATGGACGTCTGAGTGTAGCCTACAGCCTACATCAGCCGCAGTCTGACACCCCGTGAACAGAAATACCCCATCCACAAGTTGGAGTTCCTGGCTCTCAAGTGGGCGATCACCGAGAAACTCCACAATTACCTTTACGTGTTACGTTTGAGGTAAGGATGGATAACAATCCCCTCACGTACATCAATACGTTGGCCAAATTGGATGCAGCAGGACACCGATGGCTGGCAGCCCTGAACAATTACCGATTCTCCCTGAAGTACAAGCCAGGACCGTTGAATGTCGGGACTGATGCCCTCTCCCGACGGCCAGGGCTAAGTGCTACTCAAGATGATGAGGAATGGGAAGAGCTTACAGGACCAGGGGTGCCAGCTATGTGTAGCACCGCCGCCATCATCAACGATCAAGTGGCCTTCTCAGAATTACGGGTTGCAGATTCCTTTGGATGCCAGTCGCAGGCTATCCCAGCCTGCGATCCAAAAGGGATGAACATAACGCATGACAAAGTTCTACGGTGGAAAGATCTGGTAGACTACCAAATACGAGATCCTGTCGTTAGTATCATTAAGCAAGCCGTTGAAAAGAAAAATCCAGCCCTTCTGAAGCGTGCTCCCAACGACTTGGAGGCCTCGCTCATGCGGGAAGTGGACAAATTCGAAATCGATAACTGTTTACTCTATCGGGTGGTCCAATACCACAACCACCCAGATAGACGACAACTAGTCCTCCCTAAGAACTGGCAATACATGGTGTTGAAGTCCCTACATGATTAGCATGGACATCTCGGTGTAGAGAAGACCTTTGGGTTGGTCAGAGACCGCTTTTTCTGGCCCAAGATGCGAGAGGCTGTAGAACTCCACTGTCGCTGTTGTACTAGGTGTATACAGCGCAAGACCCTGCCTACCAGAGCAGCACCCATGGGCCATCTGAAGAGTTCTGGCCCAATGGACCTTGTGTGTATGGACTTTCTGTGCATTGAGCCTGATAGCCGGGGAATATGCAACATGCTGGTCATCACGGACCATTACACCCGGTATGCCCAGGCATTCCCCACGAAAGATCAGAAAGCCATCACAGTGGTAAAAATATTATGGGAGAAGTACTTCGTGCACTACGGTCTTCCAAACCGCCTTCACTCAGACCAAGTTCGGGATTTTGAGAGCACTCTGATCCGAGAACTGCTCAGAATGCTGAACATCGCCAAATCACGAACGACCCCGTATCACCCCGAAGGAGATGCGCTGCCAGAACGATTTAAACGAACCTTACTGGATATGCTCGGAACTCTACAGAGTGCTCAGAAAACTGAATGGAGTCGACACGTGGAGGCCCTGGTGCATGCGTACAATTGTACCCGATACGAGTCAACTGGATTCTCCCCATACTTCCTCATGTTTGGGCGAGAGGCGAGACTGCCAGTGGATGTACGTCTTAGAGTCTCGACGGATGGGATACACAATGCTACCCTGTTCAAATACGTGCAAAAACTTAAAGACAGCTTGCAGCAGGCATATCAACAGGTCGAGAAGTCTACAGCTAAGCTGAATGCTGACAATAAAAGGCGATACGATCATAAGGTCAAATATCGGGAGCTTCGTCCTGGAGACGCTGTGTTGCTTTGAAATCTGGGAGTCCCAGGAAAACACTAATTGGCCGACTGATGGAGAGACGGTGTTTACGAAATAGAGTCTCAGATGCCTGGCCTCCCGGTCTATTGCATCAAAGACACTGAAGGCCGGGTAAAGGTATGGCACCATAACCATCTTCTCCCCATTCCACAAGTGGGAGATGAGGAAGCGGAAATACTGGCCACACCGCTCAACGGTGAGTCCGACTTATCAGAGATGGGTCCAGAGACTGTACATAACGAAACCCTCTCTGAAACTCCTGAAGACCCTATGGAAGGACCCTCTGAAAGGGACTACTCCACAGAAGGGGCATCTCCCAGAGGAGCTACGGGTAAAGGGCCCCGTAGGTCAACGCCTACTAAGGTGGCACCAACATGCCTACCTTTGGATCCACAGAGCCCATGCTTTGTGCCTAACAGAGACTGTTCAGAGACATTTCTCCCCTCAAGGGAAGAGGCTGAGCCTCAAGACTGTGTTTATTACTCCCCCGAGGGAGTTGCAGAAGAACAGCTCTGAAGGAGCCAAAGAGTCAGGTACCCTCCAAATCGGGTAACCTATGATTAAATTGGGGCACCCCATTATGAGGCTCAGCAGTGGTCTCGGAGCAAAATCCAATCTGTGATTGTGATGCTCACAGAATTATGCAACATCGTATAAAGTCAATGCGAATGTGCTAAGTTATATGATCGAACTGCATTTTTATTATATCATTTCTGTACATGGTTCAGTTATGTATCCGAAGCGAGGACGTTGGGGTTTTTACCAGGGGAAGGCTATAGCCATGTCCCCTTTTGTGCCGCGACCCCCCCTCCTCTTAAATCCGCTGCCGGGGGTCACTCAATAGACCCGCCGGCACTTCTGGAGGGTGGGGGCCGAGCAGAGAGCACTCCGGTGCTCCGGAGGTCCCCGGTGGCTCCCAAGCAGGGCGCCGCTATGTTGCGCAACTTCGCGCATGCGCAGTGAGTCCCCGCATGCGGCGGCCAGCCAGGGACATTGTGCATGGGCAGATAGACCGCGCGAACGCTGGCCAATAGAAGTAGGGCTCTAGAGAGGGACTACATATCCCATGAGCCTAGGAGCACCACACATGACCCCAGGGTGCCAATAGGGCTACAGCATCTCCCTGCAGGGGAGATTGGATACATTTCTCAGGCTTGAAGCACGTTAGGCAGTTGGTGACTGGAGCAGCTAGGAGGTAGGGTGCAGGAGTCAGTGACTCCCTGCACTAGGCCAGCAGCCCCCTTGGCCCCAGATAGCCATGAGCCACAAGTAGTGTTGTGTTGTTCAGGGACAGGCCCCAGGTTAGGGACCCTGCCCCTTATTATCCAGAGTCAGTTAGGGACACAGCGGACGCTGCACGTCCATCCAGAGGTTTGGGCTCAGACCTCCGCTGCGGCTGCAGCAGCCATCCGGGTGGGATCGCCCCGGACGGTAGTTCCTGTATTCCCTCGTCATCAGGATCCTTTGTGAATCTCCTTGGCAGGCTCGGGCACTGGAGTGCTCGGCAGGTAATCTACAAGTGCACCAACTATACCATCTATTCATATATGACATAGTGGCTGCGCAGTCACACATATATTTATCTCACTTGCGGGTGGAGGACATGTTGTGTGGGGTTACTGGACACAGGGTGGGATCACCCGGTGAAAGGGGGTAGCGTCCTGCGAGACGCAGTAGTAGTGTCTCCTCTAGAAAGGGACACCTGTTGATATATATGATTAAGTACGGTTGCTACAGTAAAGTTATTGGTTGTTTTACATGCTGTGTGTATGATATATATAAATTGTCCTGCGAGGATCACTCCTCCTCTGGTGGGAGCCATCGCAGGTGGAGGCGCTACACCGAGTACGAGGTTACTCCTATTATTATACGTGCCCCAGGCTCCCTGTGGCAAAGGCTAAGGCTAAGGCCCCGGTCACGGCGCTGTAATGCGCGCCCGCGCTTTTGGCTGCGCGTTCCGGCGATTCCCCGGTCTGCAGCTCACTGCAGGAGCAGAGACCGGGGGGGGCGTGGCGGAGGAGTGACGGGGGCGCGGCCATGACGTCACCCGGCAGATTCGCCCTCATTGGCTGAACCGCCAGGGGGCGTGCCTAGCTGCTCGACGCGAGTTCCTGCTCTCAATTCTATTGAGAGCAGGAGTAGCTCTCGCGCGAGCGCTGCGGCCCCCCCTCGCAGCGGGCCCGGCGCCATTGCGGGGAGGGCTCTCGTGAGTGCAGCGTCCGCCGTAGCAGGCAGCGGGGGCAAGGCCTTAGGCCCCCTGTGAGCCTAACAGGTAACGCACCACACCTGGTAACATTAGGTTCCCCGCACACATATACCATATGCTCTTGGGTGGGGGAATAGCCGTTACATGTATATTAGCACTGGCTCAATATTATACTGTATCTTAAAAATGTCCATGCATATTTTATTTCTAGAAAATTCCCAAGACAGAAACATAAATAATATTAAACTAATTACTAGAGATTACACCATATAATATCTATACAGTACTATCATCTCTTTTAAACAACACATGTTTATTTATCAAGATGTATCCTCTGACATTTAGATTCCAACATTTTCCTGATTACCAGACCATATCCCACCAAATACAAATTAGAAATTTGTTTTTGAGAGTTAAAAAAGCATATGGCTTTTTGGTAGCTTCTATAAAATACCTCTAAGATGTATTTCAATTTTAACTGTGTTTCTAAAGCCAGACAATAAATGACTTCTTATCATTAAAATAAAATGATATTTTATTTTACAGATTTTATTGCCATTGTGCTACTTTTACAGAATGTTCAGACAAAATGACAAATATGTCACACAGTAGTACAGCAAAATTTGTTACCTACAATAAAATATTATTTTATGTGAATGGAGAGTGTAAATTTGTAGTTGGCTGTGGTAAAGTGTGACCAAAATGTTAGGCATCTCTTCATAGATGAAATTATAGTGCACATACCTCTTACAGTACGTGTTGTGTAGCTGCAAAGAGAGATGCAAGTACGTATATCCAAGGATATGGGGGTGTACTAATCAGGCAAAGTAGATAAATTCTTTAGATACGCTCTATAACCCCTTAAGTGCCCAATGGACGTACATTGTATCCTGTACATCATGGCTTTTTCCATGTTATATAGTGGAGATCGCAAGTGTGATCTGGATGGAAGGGGAGAACCTCCACTCGGGAGCAACCACACGATTGTGATTTCCCGGAAGGGCCATGGTCCTCTGGTACTGAAGACCCTCCTGCACTCAAGGGGTTAAACAGAGAGATGAGAGGATACATAAGGTTAAAAGCGATTCTGAGTGATACATAATACGGTTAGGCTACAGGAGCAGATTGGATAGAAGTGTTGAAGGTGGACAGAAAGTGCATTATATCTATTTTACAAAAAATAAGCATTACGTATACGAACTAAGCATGGCACCTTTACAGAGTAAGCTGTAGTGTATCTCGTGTGTGTATTACAGACTGTATCTCCGTGTGTATATTACAGTAGTATACAGAAGCGGTGGAGTCTCTCGTGTGTGTATTACAGAGTAAGCTGGCCAGCATGTCTCTCGTGTGTATAGTAAGCACAAATGAATCTCGCTGTGCCTCTACACAGAAGTTGATCCTAGAGCAATAAATGGGAAATAAATAAACATTTTCTGTAGGCTGTAGGCCGAATTAAATCCCTAGCAGCACGCTTCCAGTGGGGACCACTATCAGGGTGTGATTAATGTATTTAGCAAATCCACCTGTAACTGCTTATTGAGCAGCTTGTGGGAGGTTAGTCCCTCCTTTTCAAGGTATATAATCTCCCAGTGAGGTCCCTGTAAATTAACTTTTCACTTTACTTGCATACGTGTAAGTATCTTCACTGGTACAGTATATACCAGTTTTTAATGGCATTAAATTACATAAACTTATGCTTAGTCTATTAACCCCTTCAGGGTATAGTTCACAGAACATTTGTATGCATTTAGCATAGGGACCTGCTACTGAGACTTACCTTGACGTTGGTTAGCAGGCTTGTCATTTTTTGATCAAAGGATGTAACCAAAAGTCTCCTTTGTCTTACAGACTTAGGTCACACTACTATGTATATTTATTCCCCCATTTATTGTTAGCCCAATGTGAGAAGCGCAAAGGTTTCACTTTCTGTTTTTTCACATATGAATGGTCAATCTTTTCACACGCAGCATGCTCCTTACACGGAGAAACACGGTGAATATATAAAACAGTCATGTGAAAACGGAAGTACATCCTCTTTGAATTTCCATGGTTTTACATATCAGACATAATAACAGTCATCTGTTCCTTAGCAGGTCCTTAAAACTCACTTAGAACACAACCTCATTAACCAACACATGACATATTACACTGTTATGGATTATTAAACAAAAATAAAGCAAAATGAGACACTCCTGTATGAATAACTAATACACCTATGATTCAATAGCCTTGTAGAACACTTTGCAGCAAGCCAACTTGAATCAATTTCCTGTATGACTTATCATTCTCTCGACAACTTTAGAGCAAACGAATTTTGGCCACTATCTTTTACAACGTTCTTTACAACGTTGCTTCAGTTCATTAAGGTTTCTGGGCATTTGTTTATGCACAGCTCTCTTAAGGTCCAGCCACAGCATTTCAATCGTGTTGAGGTCTGGACTTTGACTGGGTAATTGCAACACCTTGATTCTTTTCTTTTTCAGCCATTCTGTTGTAGATTTGCTGGTGTGCTTGGGATCATTGTCCTGTTGCATGACCCAATTTCGGCCAAGCTTTAGCTGTCGGACATGTGGCTTCACATTTGACTCTAGAATACTTTGGTATACAGAGGAGTTCATGGTCGACTCAATGACTGCAAGGTTCCCAGGTCCTGTGGCTGCAAAAACAAGCCCAAATCATCACCCTCCACCACCGTGCTTGACAGTTGGTATGAAGTGTTTGTGCTGATATGCTGTGTTTGGTTTTTGCCAAACATGGCGCTGTGCATTATGGCCAAATATCTCCACTTTGGTCTCATCTGTCCAAAGGACATTGTTCCAGAAGTCTTGTGGTTTGTTCAGATGCAACTTTGCAAACATAAGCCATGCTGCCATGTTCTTTTTAGAGAGAAGAGGTTTTCTCCTGACAACCCTTCCAAACAAACCATACTTGTTCAGTCTTTTTCAAATTGTACTGTAATAAACTTTAACATTTAACATGCTAACTGAGGCCTGTAGAGTCTGAGATGTAACTCTTGGGTATTTTGCAATTTCTCTGAGCATTGCACTGTCTGACCCTGGGGTCAATTTGCTGGGATGTCCACTCCTGGGAAGATTGGCAACTGTCTTGAATGTTTTCCACTTTTGAATAATCTTTCTCACTGTAGAATGATGGACTTTAAATTGTTTGGAAATGGCCTTATAACCCATCACAGATTGATGGGCAGCAACAATTTCTTCTCTAAGATCATTGCTGATGTCTTTCCTCCTTGGCATTGTGTTACACACCTGAATGCTCCAGACCAGCAAACTGCTAAAACGTTGGCTTTTATAGAGGTGATCACACTTGCTGATGATAAATTAATCAAGGGCATTTGATTAGCAGCACCTGTCTGCTTCGTAGCATCTTAATTCCTATGGAAGCAGTAGGGGTGTACTTAGTTTTTCACACATAGCTTCTCCATTTTGGCTTTATTTTGTTAAATAAATCATGACACGGTGTAATATGTCATGTTGTAATATGTCAGTGTAATATGTCATGTGTTGTTGTTCATTTGAGGTTGTATTTACCTAATTTTTAGACCTGCTAAGGAACAGATGTCCTTATTTGTTATTATGTCCTGATATGTAAAACCATGGAATTAAAAGAGGGTGTACTTTCTTTTCACATCGCAGTATATATATATATATATATATATATATATATATATATATATACATAAACATATTTAGCGAGTGTACCCCTAGGGTACTATAACTACTGGTACTGCTGTCACCTGTGTGGTTAACAAGAAGCCTGAAACTCTGCCACTGGGAGCCTGGGGTATGTACTTACACTCGGTGCAGCGCCTCCACTGATGAGGGATCCCAACGGGGTGGGAGTGTGCCCTCACCAGAACAACCATACAGTAAATACACACACAGTTGAATGAGAACAGTATTTACTGAGCAGGTACTGGAACTTAGGTAACCTTATCAGAACATAACATCCTTACATCAAAAGCATCAGAGTATCACCCTGCATGTCAATCATGGCAATACATCACATATCAGTCATTGCATCACCCTTTCTCCTTGGTGTACCAATGTGCCAGGGCACTTAATCTCTGAGTGTCCACCAGCTATAAAGTTAATGTGAATGTGGGGGATAGCGCTTCCCTGTGTTGGGGCCCGTTGGTGCACTTAATATACTACCTTCCTGGTTATTGTCCTAACCAGGATAATCCTTGGATGACCAGCAGCTCCGCAACGTGATCCCACGGCGCACTGCGCTGCTCTCTGCAGAAATGGATATGCACGCTGACTCCCCAGGGGCGGGATCCCCAGCCGTATGATCCCTTTGCAAATAGTCTCTCCTATGAAGTCAGATGCTCGTGCAGCTACACGCTGTAATGACAGTCAGGCACTGTCCTGCAGTCTCTCTCTCTCTATGAGTACAGTGAAGGAGTCCCTGTCTTAAGGCAGTTCCCAACACCAAACAGTCACTCTCTACAGTGTCTCAGGGGACTAACTGGGCCCTGGGGGTATACCTCTGGCCTAGTCTCTGGAGCACTGCTCCGTGGACCTAACCTGCACCTTCAGGTTCCTTGTCGTAACTGCTGACTTCCTCTCCCAGCAGGCAGTAGTCCTTCCTTCCTTCAGAAGCAATTCAGCCATTCCATTGGCTCTCGTGAGTCACCAGGCAGATTTCTCCCTAAGCATCATGGGAGTTGTAGTCTCTGAGCTGCCTGAGCTGAGGAGAACACACCTTCCACGACGACTCTTATTAGAGCAGTGGATCCTACCTGGCGGTATTCATCTGGTGGGAGGATTTCTTCCGTGGGGGCCTCCTACTTTTCTTCGGCCTCTTCTGGTTGTGCCGGGAAAGAAGTGAGTGACAACTGAACTTGCACGGTGAAGGACTTGGGTCCGGTAGAATATTTCTTGGAGTGGGGGCAGGCCCTTGCAGCATGACCCGGTTCGCCACAGTTGAAACAGCGAAAGTCTGGCCGATATCTTGAACTGCCAGGAGATCTGAGCGGAGACCTAGGTACCTCGGTGGTGGATGTATCTTTCTCCTTCTTACTCCCTTTTCCTTTGGGTATTGGGGCGTCCTTGGTATCTTCTTTGTGGGCTTCTTTACCCTTTTTGGGGGTGTGGAAGTGCAACTGTACCTCATGCCTTCTGATGTGATACATTAAATCCATGTAGCTTTGTGGTACTGCAGTGATTGGGGCGGCCCGCATCACCAATGCTATGGGGTGACTAGGCAACAAATCTTTCAGTAGCTGCTTGAACCGGTGTCAATCCACGTCAGCAGCCACAACAATATTTTTGGACAGAAGACTCCCCAAAGACAGCTGAATCTTGCGTACGAAGGCAGACAAGTCTTCTCCTTCTTTTTGCCGGAGAGCCTTGAACTGCGCCATCAACTCATCCTCATCATCCTCATACGCATAGGACTGTGTGAGCATTACTACCAACTCATATGCCGTAACATCCCCCTCTACTTCACGATACATCCGAACCAATTGTAAGGCTGGGGGTCGGAGACTCTCCACTAGTCTCTGTCGCTTGACCTGCTCCGAGCATGACCATTCAGCTAGTATGTAGTAGCATGTTCCCTCCAGGTCTCAAAACCTTCTTCTCCTGTAGGCGTCGGTAGGATCCCAGAAAAGGGCTTTAGCTTCCTATAGTTTTGAGATTGAGAGGCAAGAGTTATGGTTTCCATTATTTGGGGCACAGTCATATTCAATGGAGGGCCTCCACTGATGTGGTTACTACCAGACCCAGGACTGACGCTAGAAATTGGCGGGAAGCTTTGCGATATTCTATCAGAAGCAGGAGACGAGGATAGGCCCCCGGCCCAGCTGGTGGGCATTCGGAGAAAAAGTCACTCGTGGTGGACGGGGAGTACCAATAGGGGAACTTGAAATGAAGACATTTGCCTGCCAATCACTGGTAGAGGACCCGTCGGGGACCGGTTTGTTGGTTGGAGAGTTTGGGGAGGTAAATATCTCTCTGATTTCAGGTAAGTCTGAGAATATTAAGGGATAACCCTCGGGTGGGGCCTCAGAGGCTTGCAAGACTCTCTGACATTAGGGCAGGGAAGTTCCCTGCTGCTACTACATGACTGTGTGATTCCCTGACCTTGAAGGCCCAGGCATGGACTTCCTGACTTGACTGAGCGAACATGAGGAAAAATTTGGATAACAATATAACAGAAATTCTTGGGCACCCCAGGTCAGAATCTCAGCAGCGCCTCCAAATGTAGCGAGTGTACCCCTAGGGCACTATAACTACTGTTACTGCTGTCACCTGTGAGGCTAACAAGAAGCCTGAACCTCCACCACTGGTACATTGGGGTATACTTACACTCAGTGCAGCACCTCCACTGATGAGGGATCCCAATGGGGTGGGAGTGTGCCCTCACCAGAACAACCATACAGTAAATACACACGCAGTTGAATGAGAACAGTATTTACTGAGCAGGTACTGGAACTTAGGTAACTTTATCAGAACATAACATCTTTACATCAAAAGCATCAGAGTATCACCCCGCATGTCAATCATGGCAATACATCACATATCAGTCATTGCATCACCCTTTGTCCTTGGTGTACCAATGTGCCAGGGCACGTAACCTCTGAGTGTCCACCAGCTATAAAGTTAATGTGAATGTGGGGGATAGCGCTTCCCTGTGTTGGGGCCCGTTGGTGCACTTAATATACTACCTTCCTGGTTATAGTCCTAACCAGGATAATCCTTGGATGACCAGCAGCTCCGCAACGTGATCCCACGGTGCACTGCGCTGCTCTCTGCAGAAATGGATATGGACGCTGACTCCCCAGGCGCGGGAACCCCAGCCGTATGATCCCTTTGCAAATAGTCTCTCCTATGAAGTCAGATGCTCGTGCAGCTACACGCTGTAATGACAGTCAGGCACTGTCCTGCAGTCTCTCTCTCTCTATGAGTACAGTGAAGGAGTCCCTGTCTTAAGGCAGTTCCCAACACCAAACAGTCACTCTCTACAGTGTCTCAGGGGACTAACTGGGCCCTGGGGGTATACCGCTGGCCTAGTCCCTGGAGCACTGCTCCGTGGACCTAACCTGCACCTTCAGGTTCCTGGTCATAACTGCTGACTTCCTCTCCCAGCAGGCAGTAGTCCTTCCTTCCTTCAGAAGCAATCCAGCCATTCCATTGGCTCTCGCGAGTCACCAGACAGCTTTCTCCCTAAGCATCATGGGAGTTGTAGTCTCTGAGCTGCCTGATTAACATTGTGACCTGGCTATACACACATATATATATATATATACAGTATATATGTTTTACATCTCGTGTGTGTATTACAGAATAAACTGGAGTGTCTCTCGTGTGTGTTTTACGGAATAAGATGGAGTGTCTCTTGTATGTGCACATTTTAGCTGGAAATTTGAGAAGTTATTGAATAGCTGGGGAGGAGGCAGGCTATATATACATAAGATATACAGTATGTGGCTTTTAAAACCCCCTTTTCTCTTCTCTAAAAGTATACCTTGTATGGCAAGTACCTCAGCTCTCCCCACAGGTATTTCTCGTCATAAAACAAAATAGAATTTGTGAATACTGTATAGAAGAAAAAAGATCATATTTGTGTGTATCAGTGGGTTCTTTTTTACTCTTCACTACAAAAACAATTAGCACCATGAGAAAAACCCCAATGATTCAAATCTTTATGGAGGTCCAATTTACATGGGGAATCAGGCATATTTTCAGTTTTACCAATTTAGGGCACTATCGCATGGAATCTCCCATTGACTTCAAGGACAGTAGCCATACGATAGTGCCCTGATCGCCACTTTTGCAGTTTAATTATTAATCCCCTATACAGCTGTAGCAGAAATGACCGCTCCTTTGAACGGGATGCATAAGTTTCCCGCTGGCACATAAACACTACTGCTATTGAAAGCAGTGGTCATGGAGATAAGCCATGTGTTTTTTAAGTTGTTCGTCTGTGCATTATCTTGCATTAACTGGGGTAATAACATCTTCTACATTCGCCTGCACATTGGCTTCAGTTTCATTAGCATCGTGATCTCTCATTCAGAGAACGCTTTCAGTATAACAAATGGACAGTTTATTCAAGTGGCAAATTATTGAAGAAAATAATCTATTATATTTGTTAGAAATACACTTGTGGCTTAATTAAAGAGTCGCTCTTAGAAAGACGTACTGTATTTTTCTGGATCACAGACAATAGAACTGTTACAATATTTTATATTTATACATCACATTTATTTTTATCTGTATCTTAAACACAGTTAAATATTTTTGACCTACTGTATTGTGACTTTTATGAGAATTAGTTAAAATGAATGTTCAATTAATAACTGAAGGATCTTAATTGCACTTCCCTTTTGTGAGTTGCCCGTTTTAGAATTGGTTTTGTTGCTTTTTATTGCCTTATCTTTGGCTTAAAGCCGGAGAAATCTTCTACAGATTCAGTTTCAATGGAGCAGTTGTAATACTGCCAAAGGTCACATTTGGGAGTTCAGAATTTCAAAGTGGATTTAAAGATATCTACAGAATATCAAGAACATGTTTTGTGGGGTTTATTTAGGATATAGGAGTGTTAGCTGGAAATCTGGGGCCATGATTCCGCCAGAATGTGTGTGCGTGAAAACATTATTTTGGTTAAAATGTATTATTAAACACAGTGTGAAAAGAAGGTTTTTCCTTTAAGTGCTGTTAGTGTGATTGCATATTATGATCACAATTACTAGAGAAGTGCAAACATTTTACTGAAGTTTGCAAAGCAGGTTAAATTATCCCTTTTTTGTGTGCAAAATGACGCCAACATTTTCAGTTAGCCAGAAACATTCATCGAGCATTAAAAATGTATTGGCAGATCACATGATCCTATGTTATGGTCACATGACTCCATCATGTACTGCCAATCTTGAAAACATGTTGAGCACTTTGACCATTTGGGAAGATTTCCTATAAACGTGAAATTTACAAGAAATGTCACAAAGCACATTCGCACATCTCTATTAAATACACAATTACACAGTTTAACTGAAATAAGTCTTTGGGTGTATCAAAGGCAAACTCTTGCAGTTCCCCGCTTGTTCAACTAGAGAAAGAAATATATATGCCAGTATAGAGAAAAACATTCATTATTATCCTCACATCTGAAAGACTAAAATAATTCAGAACTTTGAGAGTTACTCACTCAAGTGCATTAACTGTTACAGCTACACGGCCATTTATTTGGAAACTAATCTATGTAATTATTATCTGTCTGTGAAACTTTCTACATTTCTATAGTAGGTATGGGGAAAATGTACAATTTCTACATACAGTATTTTATTCTCAATCATACTGTATGCATCAAAGAAGAAATCACAAGTATTGACAACAAGATTTTCTTCAATTTTGTCTCAGACCTGCTATTCCGTAGATTTCAGTTCATTGAGAGTAAAAAACCACAGCAAGTGAAATGCAATAAGCCAAATGCGGGTCTCATAAGTGCTGCTATAATTATACAATTCTACATTCCCAAATCTGTATCACAATTGAGACAGGTCCCATAATTTTTTTCTACAAGAAATGTAACTTCCCAAAAACATATGTGACCCCTTTACTCCACCAACATCCTGTTCATCATTTCACCTAGCTCCAATAAATCGAACACACGCCTGTCTGACCTGCCTGCGTTTCAACAGCAGAATATTCTAATATTGAAATAAATATTACAATTTATTTATATATTAATATTATATTGTACTATTGTCAACACCTAGGTAAACATTTTTTTTTATCTTCGTATAATTGTGGATATTCTATATACTGTACAGTATAATAAATATATAGGTTTTTACATGACCTCCAGTATCATATGGATTATATTTGGTAATCCAGTTAGGCTAATGGCCCTTGAGTTTTCGGCACTAGCTGTTGCTAGCTATTACATTTGAAAATTGATCATGTTGTCTAATATTGGTACTGAGTAGTGTAGCCAGGTCCCCCAGGCTCACCCTTATCTCCGCTGCAATGGGTGAATAAGGGAAGGTTGAAGAGCGTGCAGGGAGCACTTCGGTACACCGGAGGCTCCGCGGCGGCCCGAGTGTTCAGGGCGCCGCCATTTTGGTACTCGCGCATGTGCAGTAGCCCTGTTGGCAACGGCGACAGAGGAAAGGTCGCGCATGTGCAACAGGGGTTGCGGTAGCCCGCGAAGCATGGACCAATCAGAGGAGGCATAGAGTGGGGGACTACAAGTCCCGGGAGCCTCAGCGAGACCAGGTGACGCCACGGAGCCAATAGGGCGACAGGATTGCGGTTGGAAGATATAGGAAGTTGCGCAGGGGAGCACGTTGGTCAGAGAAGACCGGGAAGGGGAAGAGGTAGGAGCTCTGCGTGTAGAGAGGCAAGTAGCCTCTACACTAGGCCCCGCTACCCCAGGCCCAGTTACGCCCTGAGTCACAGCTAGCTAGAGTTAAAGTAGGGACAGGGTCTAGGATAGGAACCTGTCACATTAGCAGAAGAAGTGTTAAGACCCAGAGACTGTCGCGGCATCATCACAGAGGTTTGGGACCAGACCTCTCCAAGCACAGCCGCATCTAACCGGGTGGGATCACCCCGGGAGGTACCACTACCACATCAGAGTCATCGGATCCTTTGCGAAGTGCATCAACTATAATATCAGTACATAGTGGCTGCGCAGTCACACACACAAATACCTTACTTTGGGGGTGGGGTTGTGGTGTGGGGGAATTGGACACGGTGTGGGTACATGGTGAAGGGTCGCGTCCTGCGAGATGCGTGATCTATTGTGTCTCCTAGTAGAGTGATACTTAATGAATGACATGCATGGTTATGGTTACTGCAAGTAAAGCCACTGTTCCTTTTATATGCTGTGTGCGTTGTATTGCATTATTGTCCTGTGAGGAACCACTCCCGCTCGGCTGGGAGCCATCACAGGTGGAGGCGCTGCACTTGGTAAGAGCTTATCTGCCCATATACTTATCGCCCCAGGCTCTCCGTGGCGGCGGCTTAGGCCCCGCGAGCCCACAGGTTAGACAGCATTGGTAGTATACTGTATTCAATAGGAAACAGGGCTACAGTAGTATGATACAATACAGTTTATTGCATATATGTGTCAGCCATTAATTAATTTCCTGAGAATTTGACATATAATTTTAAGCAAAACTAAATTTACAGCATACATCCAAGTCCTGGTGCTAAAAAAGCATGTTGGACAATAATACCATTTTTTTTTTTTAAAAAGTCATAACTTTCCTTCATAATTTTATGTTTTCAGGTTTTTCCGGGAAATTTATACATCTCTAAAGAACCTCCAGGACTGTTTTTAGGACTCTTCATTACTGTAACCGGGCTTTCTGTAACCCCAGTCTGTGTGTTAGTGAGTCACAGATTGCAGTTAAGGAAGGCTGCATGGGTTTTCTGTATTGCCCGAATCATACTCTTTCAGGCAGTTGGAACCTCCTGGGATTCAGGGAAATGTTACAGTATAAACAATGGTCATATTTAGTTTAAAACTGCATGCTTCATTAATAGGAACGCTTTCTCCTGGCCTGGGTAACTAGCTTTCTCTAGGGACAAAGTACATATCTTCTGCAGAACTCCAAAGTACCAGGGAAAGAGCACCTGAGCAAAATTCATTGAATGGCTGCGAAAAAATCCAGGATCACACCAATATTCAGAGGCTTTCCCAGTGTTCATAGGCCTGAACTGGTCCATTCCCTCCTGCACTTGTCTAGAATGGTAAACTGGACTTTTCCTAGTGACTCACTTGTTAGAGGGCCCTATGTCCAGGGGTGCAGGAGCAGCCCTTGCCAGGCCTGCAATCGGTATTCCTGACTAGAGATGGGCACATTTTTGGGGCGAATTTGGATCTGCAGCTTATCAAACGATTCCTTTGGTCTGCGGATTTATTATTATTACCAATGCAATCAGCGGATTCCACAACTCATGGACTGATTTGCAGTATTCAATTAGCGGATTCTTAAGAATTTGTGGATTGGATTCTACAAATCCGTCAACAGCTTGTATCCAATGACGGGTTTTGATGAATCCACATGGATGAAAAACGACCAAATCCATCAGTGAATTTTACACCGCAAAACGGATTTTGGGGGGAAAATCTGAGAAAATCCTGGAAATGGATTTGGCTGGATTCCCCATCTCTATTCCCGACACCAAGAACTTCAGCCTTGACCTGGCAGAGTGGGTGGGGTTTAGAGTACTGGGGAGGAAGAGCCTCCAGACAGAACTTGGTCCCCAACTTCCATGGTCGTAAGGGCCCTTTCTCTTCCAGACTCCGGACAGATGTCTTGACGCCTGCAGCAACTATGTACTCTACTGTAACAACAGCAAGAACAATGACTATAGCCTTTCTATAGCCTCTCCTGCAATGTTCCAGTAAATGTCAGGAATGTCTTGTTTATTTCAGGGAGTCTTCAGGAACAACATAGAACTTAAACATTGTTGCAATCCCTAACTATTTAGGAAACTTTATAGGATTCTTTTGCTGTGTCCCATAGAAATATTTAACTCCTAACAATATGAAGAGACTTTGACGGATTTACACAAAAACTATTTGAAGCACATACAGGTATGCAAATTATTTGAGTACATTCTATTTACATCTGTGCATCCCAACTGCTTTGCCTCTTAACACCTGTTTGCACCAATATACTGTAAACACCTGACTGAAGAACTTTTTTGATGCTACAGTAGTTAGTTAGTACGTATGTAGATGGCAGGTCAGATAGGATCAGAACCCATGGCCTCTGCAATACAGTGAGCTAAACCAGTTGCATGATAGCTCCTTTGCCGCAGCATACTTTTAAGCTCTACAACTAACCGCTCAACCCTGTTGCTAATCAGATTCGAGGACATCCTCCCCCCCCCCCTGCTTTAGAAGCTGAGTACTTCCATTTCCTTGCTGCACGGTCAATGTGCTTTTGCCTTTGCATCAGATCGTCTATCCATCTGACTTCCTATCTGCCTGATCTTCTGTCTGTCTGCCTACGTTAACGACCTCTGGCTGCCCTGTTGTGAAATGGCAAGCTGCTTTGCCCTCTTGCCCAATTAACTCATTTTGTGCTGTAGTATAGAAAGAATAAATAATCATGCCAAGAAGTCAACAAAATTAATCCATCTTCTAATTAACTGTATATTGCCAAAGTACATTGTGTATCACCTTTGCATGGTTATTAGAGATTACAATGATAATCTTAACTTTTTTTTTTAAACAGAGCTTCATTTTTCTGTACAAAATCATCCCAAAATGTCAAAAACAACATATCATTTATATTTATTTCTGTTACACGTTTCCTGTTAATACTCAGAGTTAAATGGATAGAGCAGGTAGCTTCCAAGTTGCAAAGTAGACTATGTTTAGCCTGGAGTATGTCATGTTCTCTCTAAAATGGAAGTTGCTGCTGGAAAGTACTCGATTGTAAATAATCAAATGCAAATTAAACTTGAGTATTCAAATAAAATCACGGACAGCAACAGGGGGGGCAGGAGAGCGTGGACTGGTGTCCTGGGTCTAGTGATTGAGGTGGCCTGCTCGACCAATCAGATTGGCACTTCTGTGCTTGTTCCCGACAGTACCAACCACACCCCCCCTGCAAATGTTCCCCTCCCTTACTCAACAAAACACCAGGGGGGCCAGATAGTGGCTGGAGTACGGGACTCTGTCCATCCTGTCAGCAGTCTGAATGAGGTACTATAGTTATTAAATAATATCATCGTAGAAAAACATTTGACAAAAGCAGTATCAGAACTGCAAAGCAGAATGCAATGTTTTATAGTGAAACTCGTTCGTGAAAGTCCACAAGTTCATGTGTCTGTAAAATATATTAATCTGGACACTGTACAGTTTCCAGTACAGTACAGTTTCCAGTAATCAATATGCATTTCAAGACAGCACTCTCAATACTTAATTCTTTGCTAAATGAGGACAGGAACACTTACTTTTAACATGGGATCATCTGGTGAAAGGACTATTTCTCAGATTGTAAACTTTGTTTTAGCACATACATATCAGCAGGATATTGTAAATGAGACAAATCCTTACCATTTAAACCCGATATCCTGAAGGTGCAGTCTGATGTAGGAGCAAATTAAATTAGCTACAGTAATAATTTATATTAGGTTAAAACTAAGATTGATGGTGTTTAAAACATTTTAAAAATACTTAAATTTGGACAGCAACTTTGGATTTCCACCATCTTTTCTTGCAGCCATCCACTTGAGGTCCTCCTCTCAATACAAAGAGTAACTCCCATTTTCTATCTTCTATCCTCACTGGATCCCAATTACCTGAACAGATCCCTTTACAACTGGGATTCGACTGACCTGTCATTGATTAAGCCAGAGGTGCGCAAACTGGGGGGTGCATCCCCCAGGGGGGGCGGGAGTTTTGTCTGAAGGGGGGGGGGGGGCGGGCCATCGCAGAGGTCCCGCGCTCTTCCCGCAGGCATTTAATTTAATGCCGGGGGATCGTGCAAGGCCCCTGCAACAAGGAAACTTACCTTGTTTCATGGCAACGCGGCATCAAATGACGCCGTGGGTTCATGTGACGTCGTCGGCGTCAAGTGATGCAGCGGGTCACGTGACGTCACGTTACGCGACCCCGGTGTGTCATTTGACGCATGTCGAAGGTAGGAGAGGGGGCGCGAGACCGGGGGAGGCCTGGCAGGGGGGCGCAGCTTAAAATGTTGGCGCTCCACTGGGTTAAGCCTTGGGTCCCATGTTTTGTAATGTGTTTTTGCTATGTTATGTCTCAAACATGCAAGCAGTCTGTGCATTCTCATTGCCTCATGTATCCTCTTTAATCGAGTTCACGGAAGGGGCTCCTATATTTTTCCAGGCTGACGCGATGGCGCACCTGGCTGCTGTAAGTCTGTGGGAGCTACGTTTACGCTGGCGTGGGGTCAATGCTTCAATTGGTTTCGCTAGAAGAAAGGCCACTGGTTTCCATTTTCCATTATTCCTTCAAGCAGTTCTTTAAGGACTGAACCTTTTTACTGTCACTTTAAAGCATTTGAACCGCCCGTCCCCCAGAGTTTAACCGCGCTAATTTTAGGTCTGGGAACCCGCCTGTTGCTGAAGTGCTTACTGGTTTAGTTGCCAGTTCTCCTTCCTGGACATTCAAACAGTTACACAATAGGAAGTTGCAGGATAAATCTCCCACAGTTATGATGATGCTGCTTTCTATTGGCCCGCAGGACCTGTGCGATTTGGTGGCCATTTTAATTTCTCACTTTGGCTTTTTAACACTGGCAACTAAATCGGTATGTAGCTCAGGAACTAGTAGGTGTATTGCTGCTTTAACTGCCTCCACTTCACTCCTCTTTGCCTGAAAAATATACAGAAGGAGAAGACTACTAACTCCTCTTTCAATAATAATTGCTGCTACTGTAGAAACACTAAAACGATGTGAAAATCTCCCACCAGCATCGTCTACGTCTTATAAAACTATAGCACGCAGGACTGCATTATGTCGGCAATGTTCATCGTCCACTTTTAAATAAAGTTGCAGGAGTACAAAACAAAGGTGTTATATAGGGTGGTGTTATGAACAATGGCATCTACTCTGTATACTGTAGTTTGCAAGGTAATGCAGTAACTGAAATGCTATAAGAATTTAATTCCTCTAAGGCTAAGTCGCCGCTAGCGCTGATCGGGCGGCGCTGGCGGAGGAGACTTACAGAGATATATGTAAGCGCCTGCTCACGCGGTGCGCGCGGTGCTCGTGCGCACGCACACAAGCTCAGCCGCGATAGGTGCGTAGGTGAACAAATAATCTATACCTACCTGCGTGCTGAACTACCCGCAATGCCCCCCCCCCATTCCCCCGCGCGCGCGTATAAACCGGACACCCGGCGCTCATGCTTGGAGCGCTCAACACCAGCGGGGACTTAGCCTAAGCTGCTATAAAGGATTTGAAGGAGGAATTCAAGAGATGCAATAGTTGCCAATCCAAATTTGTAATATACCAACATAATAAGAAGTGAATTATAGACAGACAAATTACTTGACGAGAATAATGCATTCTCGTGAATGTGGATATGACAGAAACATTGTAAATCACAGAAAATTAGAGGATATTAAGAGTTAAGCAATTATTGTCCACGTGCAACATGTTTAAACGCACTAACTGCATTCCATAGACAATTTTACATGCATCTTGTATTCAAATTCAATTAATCATGCCAGAGAATCTTTAAATTGGTTACTTGTGTTGTAATAAAGGGTTTCATTATGGGCTCTATTTGCCGAAGGAAAACCAATACGGTAGAGATGATTAAGTTATAATGAATTTGCATGGTGGTAGCTACAAATGTTACTAGTACTAATAAAGCTACAGTTTCCATTTAAATGAGCAATTCTTGTTTAACATAGGATTGAATCAGGGGGTCTCCTGAGCTGATCCCCATTCATTTCAGCTCTGGGAATCCCCTGCTTTCAGAGATATTTACCTCTGCTGCAGGTGCCAGAAATCCCACATGTGTTTAAAAGTCCTGGTCACAGGGACCAATAGTAAGTCCACTGGATGACGTCATGGCTTTCTATTGGCTCACAGGACGAGGGAGCATTTATGCCATCATTACATGTGCCCCAACTGGACAAACCAGAGCTGTTACCGTTACCCCTTAAGGAGGTAAGTTTCTCGGGAAGCAGGGAGTTCCCAGAGCTGAAAATAATGGGGTTTGGCTCTGGAGACCCCCTGTTTCACACCAATGTAAAAAAATATTAATAAAAATTAAAAAAAACACTGCGCTTGGATTGCCTCATTTTATTTATATACTGTATAAAATGTTTACCAGTAATTAATACATTGACAGTTACCTCTCATTTTCAAGTACCTAGCCTCAGTCTAGGTTAGTAATTACTTTCTATGGGACTTATCGCACGAAAACTCCCATTGATTTCAAATTGAGTTTACAGGTGTGTTACTGCTGATCAGCACTTTGATGAGTAATCCCCTGCATGTCTCCTTCCTGATTTTTTTTCTTATCTGAGGGCATTTGCTTCAAATTAAAGCTGCATTCCCCCCCCCAAAAAAAAAAACATTTACGTTTTCTGTACCTAAACCAGACTTTCCCAAGGATGACCCATAGTCCCTCCGACCCCTACTGACCCCCCAGGGTGACCGAGTTATTTGTAGGTTTATGTGTGCCAGTTTTGACACACAAAAAACAACAAATATGGCTGCTGGGTCACGGCTAGAACGTCAGAATAGGAAACAAGGAGAGTTAACCAGTTCAGGTAAACTTAAGAATTGGAAATGAACAGGACTGCTGCATTAATAGTGTTGCAGCACTAATTCTTCTTTTCAGCATTTGTAAGAGGTTATAAAAACACTGTAATTTATACAAATGACAAGGTTACAACACTGTTATTGCAAGGCAGATTATGTGATCTGAACTGAGAAAACACCAACAATGCTTTGCAGCAACTAGAGTACATTTAGTGGTTGCAATATTTCCATACAATAACTAGGCAGTGTTGAAAGTCCTGTTTGAACTTGGTCACTGGTTCTGAATTTTACATTTCTTAGTTATAACTTGAAGTGGGTAAAAAACAGTGTTTCAGCTTCTTTCCCACTCGTTTCTTGCAATTGAATGGGATGGGGGTTACGTAACTTCTCTGTTGGTTGTACAAGGTGTTTACTGCAATTAGGTAAAAATCTTTGGGGGCTATGCGTCAATGGCACAGAACCGCAGCATTTTCATCATGCCCGTATGCATCAATTTTGCCCTGTGTGCCCAAGCTTGCGACTTGGGGCGGAGTTACATGGTGCCCTGCATATAATGAGATGTATACCATTCTGTGTCTCTGTGAGACATTCTTTATTACTTTGTTGCCTTCAAAAATCTTACATATGTAGCGGAGATTCCCCCACCCTCTGGGAGATGCTACCATTACATGGTGTGGTGCATACCTGCTGGCTCACAGTAGATATGAGTCTCCTGCGTTTGTGTGGAGGAGGACAGGCTTCGGGGTAGTATCTGATTCTTTCTCATGGTGTCAGCGCCTCCATCTCTTGCAGACCCCAGGGATGTGGAGACAATCCCTGCAGGATAACTTATTTTCACCCCCCCTGATAGATTGCAGTCTCAGGCAAGAGGATATATTTCAAACAGGATAACTTTATTCAGTGCACTGGCAGATCTTACAGCATACACATCTATCTTCTTGGGGCTTCGCTCTCAGGATGTACCCTGGACCTCCACTCCAGGCCAAGGGTACCTGAAGCAGTCCTTGTTCCTCCCTTACTCTCTGGTGGAGTAAAGGGTATAGTCTCCCCCTCCTCTCCCTTAGAGGAGGGAGTACAAAATGGCAGAGCCCTGCACAATTGTTAGGGTAGACACGCCTCTCTCAAGGAGGTAGAGGCACTGTCTAAATTTAGCAGTGCAGCTCCTTAAGTAAAAAACAAAAATTGTGAGGCGCTACTTATGAAGGTGAAAATATATATATATATAAATCAAAAATATTGTGATAAATTACAAAAGTGCTCAAATATAATGAAAACTGGCAAACTTTGCTGCTCAACCTTCTTAGGAGAAGATCCAATTATCTCCTATCTGGAATGGTGTGGAGAAACTTGTGGGGAGCGCAGGTATCACCATAAACATGTAAGGAAAAAGAATAATACTAAAATAGTGTGGTATGTCTAAATAAACACAGCAACCTAAGCAGGAATCATGAATGGGAACTCACATTCTCCCAGTGGTAATACAGCCTTTGAATAGCAATAGATGCAGTGGGTAGATTCAGCAATGTGCAGGGGGGTCTTGCTTGTACACACTCCCTGATGGTGGCAGGACGAACCCTCAATGGAAATGAAATAAAGACAATTCTAGTGCAACACTGTATGTTCACTATGGATATATTGAAAAAGGCAATTGATATTGCACTTACATGATCAACATGTGCTTAGACACGTAAAAATTGATGCGCAGCATAGGTGTACTCCATCCACCCCACTCCTGAGGTCGCGTCACTTCCGGTCCGGCCCGTCGCGTCACTTCCGGTTTCGTCGGCGAACACAGAATGGATCCTCACGGGTTCTGGGGCATGTATGGCACAATTCTGAACTGCTGCTGGTTCACTCAAAGCGTTTTGCTGGCATGGCAGCTTCGTCAGGAGTCCGATCGGACTCCTGACGAAGCTGCCATGCCAGCGAAACGCTTTGAGTGAACCAGCAGCAGTTCAGAATTGTGCCATACATGCCCCAGAACCCGTGAGGATCCATTCTGTGTTCGCCGACGAAACCGGAAGTGACGCGACGGGCCGGACCGGAAGTGACGCGACCTCAGGAGTGGGGTGGATGGAGTACACCTATGCTGCGCATCAATTTTTACGTGTCTAAGCACATGTTGATCATGTAAGTGCAATATCAATTGCCTTTTTCAATATATCCATAGTGAACATACAGTGTTGCACTAGAATTGTCTTTATTTCATTTCCATTGAGGGTTCGTCCTGCCACCATCAGGGAGTGTGTACAAGCAAGACCCCCCTGCACATTGCTGAATCTACCCACTGCATCTATTGCTATTCAAAGGCTGTATTACCACTGGGAGAATGTGAGTTCCCATTCATGATTCCTGCTTAGGTTGCTGTGTTTATTTAGACATACCACACTATTTTAGTATTATTATTTTCCCTTACATGTTTATTGTGATACCTGCGCTCCCCACAAGTTTCTACACACAGCTCCTTAAGTACAAGGGAAGTAGGTACCAGGTCTGAATCCAGTAATTGGATACACAGGCCAAGTCCCACCGCCTCCCCTGTCACTCAAGAATCTACTGTGAGTGTGGAAAACTGATGATAACTCCTGGTAGGCCTGCTCTTATCAGGACTTACTGCCAGGGAGGGCAGACTAGTAGCCAAGGAAACCAGCCTGGCTACACATACACCACTTCATATAAGTCCAAAATACTTGATGTAATAAACTGTTCGTACATACAGCATGCCACAGCTAAAGGGGCAGTGCGTCAGAAAACACTTTATATTTTCTTTGATCCAAAGACTCCTGGCACACTATGTTACACCTTTGTCATAATTTAACTGAAAAAAGTAATAGTCATATTGTTGGGATTGTTTTGAAATCATGATGTGAAACTACTGTACACATGATGGGCGACAGGCAGACTTTTTGGAAAAATACTGTTCCATGAGCAATATTCCATTAGTATAGTATCTTTGTCAAAACTTTTTTTTATTGCAACAGTACAGTTTATTTTAAGTTTTGCCATTATTATTAGACTATTGTTGGATAGTTGGTGTGCACTGCGAGCATAAATACACCACACAATGTAATCACCTTCCCCTGAGCAGCGGGATAACATGTTGTATCTCAGGGGAAGGTAAAAGCTATGGGTAGTTGCTGTGAGGATCAGCTCTATCGGAGGCAGTAATAATTACCCACTGCTCAGAGACGCCACAGTCTGGTTCCAGCACCGGGGGAAAATAAGTCTGGCTACAGTATATCTATAAGTATACTGTATACAACTTAGCTACAGTATATTAATTTACATTTGACGCCATTGTTCTCTTTAGTTGATTGTATTTCTCTTTTTTTCGTGGACTAGCCCTACAACAACAGAAATATCTTGTTGCAGCACACAAGTCAAAATTCTTTATGTTAATCCAAGCATATAGAATTTTTCTGTCGCAAATAGAGATGTATGGTGTATTAGATGAAGAGCTTTTACTACAGCCCTGAATAGATGACAAAAAGAAGATTAGGATGATACCAGTTTCCATAATGGACATTGATGTTTGTATTCAAATAAGAATAAATGTAGCCTTGGGGCCAACCATAATGTGATTTGCAAAGGAGGCTTACACAAAGACTTGTCACAAACGTTATCATTCTGCAGAGTGATTACTTATCAAAGTGAAAGCAGAAAACCTTGCATTGAGGAGTACGTTTTATTAACTAGTTAAAAGAGGAAAATAAATATAATTGTCTCTAAGTGGTGTAAGTGGTACACTGGAAAATTATTTAGAAATGTTTATTGTATCCATATACTGCTTTCATACATTGGAATCATGAATATAAGAGTATGTATATCTTTATTTATATAGCTCCATCTACAGTATGTACATACAGACGAGCCAACGAGTACTCTAAAGCTTGCCTTAAACTAGCCAGGAAACATGCTGGGTACATTTCAGTGACATTTCTGCAGAGGCTAATGGCCCATCTGATTAACACAGCAAGGGTTCCTGGCAGTCCCATTCAGTTTGAGTGGGACTGCCAGGGACCCCCGCTGTTAAGCCGATGGGCCATTAGTCTGTCTGCAGAAATGTGTGAAATGTTGCAGCATGTGCCCAGCATATACCCAGCATGTACCCAGCATGTACCTGGGCCTTTTTGGAGATTGCCCCAGGTTTGTTTTAGAATAATCGTCGGTACTACAGTAGCACTTTGCAGCAGTAATACACGTGAGATAATAATATAACACATAATGGGAATAAGCTCTTCAGTTATACAAATAACATTAGAAAAAGGAGTCCCTGCCCTGAAGAACTTACAATCTGTCATGGAACAAGTAAGCCCATTTCTGCCCTCTCTGATCACCCCCCCCCCCCCTTCTTTGCAGCTTCTGCCTTTCAGATCCTTAAAGCTGCAGTTCAGTCTTTTTTTTTTTTTTTTTTTTACATTTATTTTTTTACTTCAATAGTTTCATGTGTGCAATCTCTAATTACCTAAAGAACAGTATAGCTGCAGCTCAATTCGTTTTCCATGTATTGATAGGTCGAAATTTGGTGACATATTAAAAGCTGGCATTTGTTTATAATCTGCTTGACTGGCAGTGGAAGCTCATGAATATTCATGAGCAATCCTGCACTGACAAGTGCTAGAGGGAGGGCAGGGCTGACAAAGGGGTGTGCCAGAGCTTGTGACAGGACATAAAGGGGCAGTGCCTTAGCAAATGGCTGTTAAAATAGAATACAAGAAAATTGGTCTTTCAAAGTTGTTTTTTTAAAAACAGAAAATGCTAAAAGTATTTTTTCTTACTACAGAACTGATTTATTAAAAAAAACAAACATGCAGGATATTGACTGAACTGCAGCTTTAAGTTCAGCTGCATGTATTTGTTCCACACACACACAGTGCCTGTGTGATGTATCAATATGTTGCGCTTTCTGCCTCTGAGCATGTAACCAGTGAGTTGCTACAGCAACCTCTGAGATTCTTCTCAGAATGAGCTAAGTTAATGCTATCTGGGGCAATTCACACATCACACGTGACCCTGGCTTCAGAATAGTAGAAAGAGGACCGTGTGCTTTGGGGGACACACACAGGGGAGCTGCTACCCACAGCCTTTATGATAAAGAAACAAGTACGCAGTTTACACAGCAAATAAACAGCAGTCTCTCACCACCACAGTACAAGCACACTGCACCACATTGCTACACAGAGCCACCAGCCTCTATACAGCAAAAAACTACAGCTTTATGCAAAGACAAGCAAGCAGCTTACATTGCTAATAAAGAGCTCAGACTTTCTACAGCAAAAGCCTTAAAAACAGCAAGCAGCTTACACTGCACACAGCCTGCAGCTCACACTCAAGGCTCCAGCACTGCAGTCAAACAGTGCACTATACACAGAACTTTGATTGCTCTTTTCTGTCTTTGAGTCCACCCTCTGCACAGCTTCACAATGAGGAATTACCATCTCACCTAACCCTGTGCACGTTCCCACGGCTAGCGCCACCAAGGGCCACGCCACCGGACACCGCCAGGATGCGGGTCAGAGCCACCGGACACCTGTAAGTACAGCTACCACTACGCTTACCGCTGCAGGACACCTACCGGCACTATCCAAGACAGTCATCCATCGCTGACGCAGGTAAACAGACCACATGCCACACGCACTGGCTAAAGGCCTACACACACCTGCAGCATGGCAGAACTCAGATCCTCACCAAACACTAAGCAGGAGAGTGATCACTCAGACACAGAGACCGCTGCGCAACTGCAACAGGTGCTGGCAGACGCAAGGCCTAAATGGATAGTCACACTGACACAAAAGGCACGCGAAAAGTACGAAACTGACGTTGAAGCGCACTGCGCTAAATTAGAGAAGGCCTGGGAAACAACCATACTGGGAATACGCAATGTTACTAGCGTTGGCAACTATGCGCAACAGCTCGAGCGGGCAATAACGCAATTAAGGACTGATCACTTGTGTTACCAAGAGCTGTCAGAGACATACATTACTTACCTGACCCGGGCCAACACCAGCGAAAGCCTGCAAGAAAGAGACCTACAGAGTAACATTGACCTAACACGTGACAGCTGCGTGCGAACCACTATCACGGAGGCCGAGAGTAGGAGAAAAGACCTTTTGCTGGAAACAGCATCACAGTGCTCCAGCGCATCCAGGCACTCGTCAAGGTCAGCCAGATCATCGCAATCTAACGTGTCCAGCACAAGCACAAGCGCTACCAAGGCACGATCCACCACAGAGGCCGCACGTGCCAGGGCCAATTATGGTCGGAGAGAGGCAGCCGTAAGGGCAGAAAGGGCGCGCATAGAAGAGGAGGAGCAGAACGCCGCTGCTGCCAATGCCACCGCCGCTGCCGATGCCGCCGCCACTGCCAATGCCGCCGCCGCTTCCAACGCCACCGCTGCCAATGACGCTGCCAATGACGCCGCCGCCTCAAATGCCGCCGCCGCTGTGCATAGAAAGGCCGAATTGGACGCGGATCTAGAAGCTCTAACCAAAGAAGAGGACGCCGCCGCTATAGCCCAAGCCAAAGTCTTAGAAGCAGCTGCGATACAGGATGGCGGGGAGCAACCATACAGATGGATAGCCTCAGAGGATCCAGTCCAACGCACTGAGGACTATGTGAGGAGCCTCTTCAGTGTAAACACCAGCGCATCATATAAACACCTGCACCCCCCTCACCCCCCCCACACACCCCCTTCCCCTCCCTCCCCCCTCCCCTCGCTCCCCCCCCTTTCATTTTTCTTTCCTGCTGGCTCTCTCTATATTGCTTAAACATGCAAATTTGGTTATAATTTATTATTTGTTATATTATATTCCATTTCTGCAATATTTACCAGACAGAGAATTGATATATGAAATTTGCCTTTAAATAATGATGTCATGTTCCCTTCACTGTCTCCTATGATACTCTTTATCCGGGGTATTTTATAACATTGTTGTCAAATGCTATTATGACTTTATACTATGTGTGCACACTGTTTCAATCAACTTTGTTTTTAATCTTGACCAATTGATCATTGATTTCTGTTTCACGTGTGTTATATTAGTTTATGTCATATGTTTTCTTGTGCAACGATATGATTGGTCATTTTATTTCTATCACTGTTTTTAACTCTGTATACTAAGGGTGGTAGTGGTAAGGCATACACCTGTGGCCCATCAATCCTGGGCTTGCACACAGGTGTTGCAGTTTCCACATGCTACAAAGGTATGCTGTTCACGCAAACGGATCACGCTTTGACAAAGGCCTGACGGGCTGAAACGCGTCAGAGGATCCGTTTGCACACTGTGTCATTAAAGTATTTTATTAGTCACCACATCAGCCTTCTCTGAAGTTCTTTCCTCTATGGCTGTGCGGCGCATAGACCTCCCCCGGGAGGATTTCCATGATAACAAACTAAGGATGATGAGTCGACTTCACTGAAGGAAGAAAGAAACCTCCTGAAGGTGCCCGACAAAGGGATCGTCCAAAAGAAAATAAACAATCGGACGGTCCTTCTGCGAGCAATGGCACTGCTAAGACGTACAGCCATTCCTCTCCACAGAATACCAAGTGGCAAAGCAGCCAGCCACCACGGCTGGTACAGCTGCAAAAGATTGCACCCTGCAGGTGAAGCCACAGGGGCAAAAAGACTGTCCTCTCACACGTCTAAAAAGAGACAGTCGCAGAGACATTTCATAAAGGGATTTACAAGGGCAAAAGAGACTGTTCTTCGTCATGTCCTTCTTCGTCATGTCCAGGGAGAAAATAACCTCCTGACGGCAGTTAACAAAGAGACACAAAAGCGTTTCACCAAAATACGTGGAGACGTTCTCGTGCAAGAGAAACGTTCCGATAACCTAGGGTGCACAGCGTTTCAGACAAGGGACGGTAACAAACAAGCACCATCGATGGAAGATGGAGAATTCCAGAAGTTGATGGATAAGGAGCTCTTCAAGGACAGATCGGGCAGTTGGGTGACCCCACTACCATTCCATTCACCAAAAAGACGCCTCCCAAACAACAGAGTACATGCCATCTCTAGGCTCACTTCGCTCAGCTGCGACCTACAAAGGAAACCGGAGACCAAATATAACTTTGTGGCCTTCATCCAGAAGACATTCCTTAGCGGCCACGCAAAGCCAGCACCCTCACTGAAGGAAGGTGAAGAATGTCGGTATCTTCCATCATCTGTCCACCACCATCAGAAACCCGGTCAGATCTGGGCAACGTTCAGCTCCAATGCTCAGCACCAGGAAGCCTCTCCAAACGACGCCCTACGCACTGGGCGAGACTTGTCAGACAGTCTTCCAGGAGTGCTGATTCGCAAGGAGCCAGAAGCCATTACCTTCCATCAAACACCAGGTGATGGAGTGACAGACTATCACGACTGGCACATCCACAAGGTGATGCCCTCTGTAGAGAAAACTACGGAGATAAAAGGACTGTCCTCTCATAGATCTAAGAAACAGTATCAGAGACTTTTGCGAAAGACATTGTGGTGCACCCAGCTAACCTGGACCGGTGCATCCGCTTGGCATCCTTTGCCAAAGAACCTTTGCCAAGGAACTTTGAAGCCAGTGATACCGGCCGGTATCACATTGTTATGTGGACATGGACCTTTGCATTGTTTTGTGAATACGATGTTATCTTTGTCATGCATTGCACATATGTTCCACATAATCCAGTTATATAGTGGTATCTCCAGATACCAGACGGGGAGTGTCATGGAACAAGTAAGCCCATTTCTGCTCCCTCTGATCACCCCCCCCCCTTCTTTGCAGCTTCTGCTTGTCAGCTCCTTAAGTTCAGCTGCATGTATTTGTTCCACACACACACATTGCCTGTGTGATGTATCAATATGTTGCCTTTTCTGCCTCTGAGCATGTAACCAGTGAGTTGCAATAGCAACCTCTGAAATTATTCTCAGAATGGGCTATTCTGTCTTTGTTCACAGATAGTCTGTCCCAAGACTATTCCTTTTACCCACATTGCTCCTCACTTCCTTTTCCACCCTGGAGACAGTGAGTACAGCACCCATCTCTGTCACTCTCCTATGGCAAGGCCATCTCTTTCTACCTGTTTCTAACTACAAATCACTACTACACACCATCCACAAGTGCCTTTATTTACTGCTGCTTTTCCAATAAAGTGAAGGAAATATTATAGGACTTGGAGTGATTTGGAAAGGGAGCTGAGTTAATGCTATCTGGGGCAATTCACACATCACACGTGACCCTGGCTTCAGAATACAATCTATTTGGTAAGTAGGAAAAAAGTACAGAGCCACTAGGGAGGTGTTCTGCTAAGTGCGTCTGCAAGGGGCCAAGGTTGATGTATGAAGTGTGTATTATCAGCCACGGACCTACCCATATGCTTTGTTAAAGAGGTGGATTTTAAGATGGGTCAAAGGTGGATAGAGATGGTGCTATCTCTATGTTATGGGGAAGGGCATTCCAGAGGTGTGGGGCAGTGAGAGGTTTTAGGCGGGAGAGGGCTTTAGATACAAAAGGAGTAGAGAGAAGACATCATTGATCAGAACGCAAGAGTCAGGATGGCATATAGTGAGAAATTAGGGCTGAGATGTAAGGAGGGGCAGAAGAGTGTATAGCCTTAAAAGTAAGGTTGGAGAATTTTGTGCAATACTGGTTTGATAGAAAGCCAAGAGAGGGATTTCAGCAGGAGAGACACTGAGACAGATTTCGGAGAGAGTAAGGTGATTCTAACAGCAGGGTTTAGGAAAGATTGAAGGGGAGACAGGTGAGAGGCAGAAAGGCCGGGGAGTAGAAGGTTACAATAGTCTAGATGGGAGTGAATTAGGGCCTGCTTTAATTGTTGAAGCAGTAGAGCAACAGAGGAAAGTACTGTACGTATCTTTGCAACATACGGGGGGGAAAGAGGTTTTAGATACATTTTGAATATGAAGGAGGAATCAAATGTGACTCCTAGGCAGCGTGCTTGTGATACTGGGTGTATGATGGTGCTGCCAACAGTAATGTAAAAGGGGGCAGCAGGGCCAGACTTGGAAGAAAGTATGAGGAGCTCCGTTTTTGACATGTTAAGTTTGAGTCGAGGTGAGGGCCATATATAGCAGAGAGACATTCAGACACTTTGATCTGTACAGCAGGTGTAAGGTCAGAGGCTAAAAAGTAAATTTGTGTGTCATCAGCATAGAGGTGATATTTGAACCCAAGAGATGTGATAAGGTAACCTAGAGAAAGTTTGGGTAAAGAAAAGAGGTCCCAGGACAAATCCCCTGTGTACCCCCACAGAGAGATCGATAGAGGAGGAGGTGTTCGCAAACGAGACACTGAAAGTATGATGAGAAAAGTAAGAGGAAACCCAGGATAGAGCTTTGTTATGGATACCAAGAGTATGGAGAATGTCAAGAGAAGAGGGTGTTCTACAGTATCAAAGGCTTGAGAGAGGTTGAGCAATATGAGCAGAGTGTAATAACCTTTGTCTTTGGCAGCATGGAAGTCATTAGTTATTTTCGTGAGTGCTGTTTCAGTGGAGTGAGGAGTGTAGAAGCCAGATTATAACAGGGTCTTGGAGAGAATAGGAGGTGAGAAAATGGAGCAAGCAAGAGAATACAAGACATTCAATGAGGTTAGAGGTAAAAGATAGGAGGACAGGACGATAGTTAGAGAGACAGGTATGTTCAAGCTTGCTATTTTTGAGTAATGGTATAACTGTTGCATGTTTGAAGGAGGAAGAAAAGGTAACAGTGAAGAGAGAGGAGTTGAAAATATGTGTGAGCATAGGGATTAGAGTAGGAGCAATAGGATTGAGGAGATGGGAGGGAATGCGGTTGAGGGGGCAAGTGGTAGAGGGAGAAGAGGAGATCAGTAGCAACACATCCTCATCTGTGACAGCGGAAAAAGATTTGAGGGAGGCTGGAGGAGAGTTAGGAACAGGTGTAGAATGGGAGGAGGATACAGAGGGGATGTCTTGATGAAGGGAATGCACCTTTGTCTTGAAATAGTCAGCAAAGTCCTGAGGGGACATGGAGGAAGAAGAACAGGTAACAGACGGTGGTCTGAGTAGGTAGTCAAAGACAGAGAAGAGTCAATGAGAGTTAGACTTGTGCATATTGATGAGTGAAGGTACTGTAGGTTTGTTTAGCCTGAGAGAGGGCAGAGTTGAAACAGGATAGGATATATTTATAGTGAAGGAAGTCTGTGAGAGTGTGAGATTTCCTCCAGAGGCGTTCAGAGGAATGAGTGCAGGAACGCAGCATGTTGTTGAATAAATTATGGCTTTAAGATGAAAATGTTGTATTTAAACATAGCTCCTAAATTAACTTTCCATGAGAAAACTGAACTGAATATGCAAAATTATGTTGGTGGTACAGACACTCTAGGGCTATTTCAATAAAGAACGAAGTTGCTATTTGGGATGTTTTCGGCTGAAAATCCTCATTGAGATCAATGTGGAGTTTCAGCTGAAAACATCCGTAATGGCCACTTCGGTCTCTATTGAATTAGGACCTACTGTATGTGGTTAATTCACAGAGAAGCTGAAAATAGAATCTTTGCACTGTTAATGTGCAGATTATTTACAGTATATCAATGTAAGATATCGTCTAAGAACAATGTAGTGATGAACAATTACTGTAAGTACCATCAAGCAGAACAGTTATTTAAACTATTTAGTTTAGCCAGTTGCACTTTTAGTTGCAAAGGTGCAAACCAGAAAGAAGACCTCAATCCCGGATATATAAAATATTTACAGTACATTTTAACAGTATGTAAAGAAATCCGTTGGTGGTCATGTGTCAGCATTTTTGGGATGCAAAAGTGAGACAAAAGTGAAGCAAAAAAACTGCATTAACTTTATCAGAGAAACAGGTCCCACAAAACACAATGTTTTCCTTTATGGAAGAATAATATTTTCACATTATTTCTATGTATGGCTATAACCAGGCTTTTCTATTCCATAGCTATAAGAAGAGTCATGCTTTGTATTTTATTGCGTTATGGGTTAAGTGAAATAGTTTTTGGGGGTGTGCAGAATAAGATATTCCCTTCGAACATTCCTTAATGCTGAAACTGCAATTTCTTTGTTTAGCTGAGCCCCTCGTCTTATCTTTTAACCCCCCCCCCCCCTTGTAGAGTCAGAGATGTATCAGCTGTCGGCCTTGAGAAAGATGAGGTAGCTTAGCACATGAGTTTTCTTTTTGCTTAATCTGCTAAAATATATTGCAAACTGTATAACCAAGTAACTGCAAGAAAAACAAGATAAAGAAAAGTAGGATGCTCGATCAAGTCATATGGGCAGACATTGCCAAATTATGTATGCCCGTCCCTTCTTCTGGTATAAGATAGCTTGCTTAGAGCCTATAGTGCAGTGCCTTTGTGTTAAGTCAGACAGAAATGTTTTGATTTGATCTTGCAAGCCGCTGCTGCAATAAAGTTTTTTCAACAGATTGTTTTTGCCTAAAAAGAATAATGGTGGGGCTGAGTTTTTTCCACGACAGCTTTGATAACTCTGGTGCAGTTTTTTTGCTTCAGTCTTGTCCCACTTTTGCAGCAAGCAGACTTTTAAATATGACCCCTTTATAGGGTTGATGTATCAAGGCAAATATGGTTCAATTCCAAGGCAAACCAGACTGCACCAGATGTATAAAATAAAAAAATCTATTGATTTGAATGGGATTTTTTTCTTTGATATATAAAGTATGGTGCTGATTATTTCCCCCCAGAATTACATCACATTTGCCTTGCTACATATGTGTTGCAATTTGGGGGAATATTTTTTCACAATGAATATATATATATATATATATATATATATATATATATATATATATATATATATATATACAGTAGAGGCAACTCTTATTCGAACAAAAACCAGTGGCAATTCCCCCCAAAAAACAGGAAACACCCAGGTACATTCTGAATACATGCCTTAAACTTTCCTTAAACTAGCCCCAGCATTTCTGCATTGATTAATGGCCTATCAGATTAACAGCGGGGGTCCCTGGCAGTCCCATTCAAACTGAATGAGACTGCCAGGGATCCCTGCTGTGTTAATCCTATGGGTCGTTAGTCAATGCAGAAATACCTTAAACATGCCTCAAACTAGCCCAGAACATACCCAGCACATACCCAGCATATACCCAGAATGTAACCCGGCTAGTTTACAGCAAATGTTAGAATAAACGTTGCCTCTACTGTATATATATCCAAGTGCCCCTGGCTATAGCCTTCTACTGGCCTCAACACTATAAGTCCTGATAGGAGCAGGCAGTGTTGGGGTTAATCTCCTGCACAGGGCCTTGCCTGCAGTTGCAGCTTGGATGGTTACTATGTTGCTTATCCAGGGGCAGGCCTAAACCAGCAGTTGGAGTGTCATACCTGGGGAGGGTATTGACTGGGTAACATGTACTGTACAGTATATGGTGTAATGCCTGTCAGTACCTAGACCTGCCCTGTTATGGGGCGGGGTTACAAGCCCTTCTCACGTGTATAAAAGCTGACACTCCACCAAATTGAGGTTGTTGAATATGAGACAGTGTGATACCCTTTTCCCTACCAGGGGGTCAAGTAGATTGGGAGGGGCTCTTGGGGCCTCAAGCCCCTTGGGTCTGAGGAAGATGTTGTTGTACAATAAAGCTGATGTTGGACCAACTATGGTGTGTGGTTATTGGAGAGGAGTATTGCCTGTGGGGATCATCCAGCATTTAGCAGGATCCTCACGGGATTGGATGGAGGCGCTGCACAGTTAAGAGATGGAGAAAGCCTGCCCTGTTGCTGCTCCCAAACTTGAACTGCAGAGCCACTTCTACCACCTGAACCAGCAGGTGAGCTACAGTACCAAGGGAAAACACCCATGTAGTGGCCAGATCTTCCGTGGCAGGGGGAACAGGTGATATATATATATATGTAACCCTGCATCCCCCCCTCCCCCAGACTCTACAGTGGTGTCTAGGGTGCATGAGGGCAGATTACATGCGGTGTGGTGCGTACCTGTGAGGAACAGGAGGGCCTGAGCTTCCCGCGATGTTGTGGGGGAGCCAGGACCGGGCTTCTGGGGTGGTAGCCTCCATGATCTCTTAGTGGTGCAGCGCCTCCATCTTCTATACTCCCAGGAATATGGGACAGGACCGGTATAGAAGAACCCCTTAGGTCCCAGGGTTATACTCTCCAAATTACACACAGTCTTTACGGGTGAAGAATAGTCTCTTTATTTGACAGAGCAACAATATCCCAACGATAAGGCTTCCAGCAGCCGCAACACAATCGCCAGGAAGGGGAATACACAGCTCACCTCCTCCCAAATGCTTCCTCCTCTCCTTCCCTCCAAGTCACTCTTCCGACAGGATGGTCTGAGCTAGGGCGTCAATACCCCGTGGCCCACCCCCGAGGTTAGCCTCGAGGTAGGTCTTGAATTCTCCCCCCATCACCCCTGGCAGTGGGGTGAGGGCATTGGTTCACCAGTATATAATTCTATCATCAACGAGAGTTTAGATCGGGGTACTGTTTGTGGTGTATTCAGATCAGCGTGGCAGCCGGGGGCCGCAGACACTCCATGAGCCGCTGGCGTTTTACTACATCTGTGCATGACCACTCTTCCATCACTCCCCGCGTGTGCTCTTTACATGTCTCTACCCCATCTTCCCCGGCAGGCACCGGGAGGGTCCCCGAGAAGGCTTTTAGCTTCCGGTAGTTCTGAGCATGGGTGGCTAAGGTAAGCGCTTCGACTAGCAGCGGCAAACTGGGGGGGCTAGATAGCAGGTCTATTTTGTCATTCAGTTTCTTTAGCAGGTTACTACTCACTCCCGCTTCCTTAGATGCGCTGGATCTCGGTTTACTAGACATGGAACGGTAGCTACCAACCTCACTCTCGGCATAGTGGATCAACGGGAGGGTGGGATCGTCCTCCCCCAACGGACATACGAAGGGGTTTCGAAGGGGGTAAACGAAAGGACTACCGCAGGGCGGTGCATCGGCCAATACCAAGGATTGTGGAACGGCAGTTTCCAACGCAAACAGGTTACGCCAACAGTCTACAAGTAAGGTATTCCACTTGGAGTCGTGGTCTATCATTACATCTACCAGGTGAGCTTTGGCAAACCCCGGGAGTTGTCGCAAGGCCACCTGTAAAGTCTCTAGGGGCAAGGCCATGGGTACTCGGGCCAGCGCTACGGCGCGACGAGTGGGAGTGCGTACTTGACGGGCCCAGTCTCGTATCTCTTGACGGGTGGGCAGAGCCATCGTGACCACAATTTAGGTTCGGGGGCACCCCAGGTCTAAAATCTCAGCAGCGCCTCCAAATGTACTTGTGCCCTACTCTCCATGTCTAATGGGTATCTCGTACCTAGACCATGTTTTCCCTCCAAATGTGAACTCTGCATCTTCATACTGTCTGTGACCCACTAAATTAAGGTGGCTGGTACCCCAGGCTCGATGGAACTCCTCTCCTCCTATGCACTGTACTCTCGATGTCTACGTGCAAGTGCTCTGTGGTGCGGGTGATAGCTATGATACCTCTTGTCTAGGTATGGGCGTCTCCTGCTTTTGGCCACTCATAGCGGGGCCCTGGGCTATGGTCCCTGGCTGGTTAACAGGCTGACCCCCCCAGTTGCCGCACGCTACCCGCCTCAAGGGACTTGATCAGCTCTAACTATCCACCCCTCCATAACGCGGGCCCTGGGCCATGGTCCCCGGATTGGTTACCGCTATGACCCCCCCAGTTGCCTCACGCTACCTGCTTAAAACACCTGCCAGGAGAGTGCATCTTAGTCTGCCTGTTCCGCCTCGCTATAAGCCGCTCCTGTTCTGATAGATATCATCTCAGCAGTGCCTCCAAATGTAACCCTGCTTCCTATTGCTTGGCAAGCTGTTACTCTGTGCTGTGTTACCTGCTGGCTCACAGGGCCAGAGCCTCTGCCACGGAGAGCCTGGGGTGCATACAATATATAGGTTTGGTGCAGCGCCTCCACCTGTGACAGATCCCGCCAAAGGGGGAGTTAGTCTTCGCAGGACGTTTATGCAAGAATTACTCTTACATGACCATGTTCTAAAACCAATCTCGTTTACTGATAGATCAACCTTACGATACATTACATGCCATGACATTCCGGTATGCTGGTACACATCATTTAACACGCCACGGAGGACGTCAACATCATTACGCCTCGGTGGACACCAACAATAACTTGCGCCTCGGCGGACGCCAACAACACTTTCCCCAATCCCGCCACCGGGTGATCCCACCCCGTGTCCAAATACGCTAGTCAGTTCTCCCGTTCCCACAGGTCTATGTATGTGTATGGGTGACTGCGCAGCCACTATGTTTCAGGTGATTGAAAGGTAGAGTTGGTGCACTTGATGAAATACCTGCCGAGCACTCCGGTGCTCGGAACTGCTACGATTCTTCGAAAAGAGTCTCTGAAGGTACCACACTCTAGCCCTCGCTAGGATCCGGGGCGCTTCTTCTCGAACTCTGGCCACTCTACGGGGGTCTGAGCCCGATTTCCTTCTCGACAGAATAGTCCCGAACAATACTAATAGTTAGGGGGTAAAACCCTTACTAAGGGTGTCCCTAGCTCAGCTTGTCTCTATGGTGACTCAGGGCTAACTGGGCCGGAGTACAACCTCCCAGCGCAGTATCTCCGTTTCCTCGTCTCTCCACGAAGCTCTAACTCCACGTGCGCGCAAACCCTGCCTATATGTCTGGCAACTCCTCCTCCCATAGGCTAACCGCTCTCACCTGACCCTCCCCGTAGGGCTGCTGGGTCAAGGGACTGCTCCTCTCCCGCCAAATAGTACTCTCCTCCTTCGCGGGCTCTGCAACTACTCTTTGCAAGCGCAACCTCCCATTTCTCGGAATCAGGGGTCACAGCTACACATTATAGAGCTGGAGTTTTTTTTTTTTATAATGTTTTTAGTGAATATTTTGAAAAGGACCAACGCAGGTGTTCTTCATAAATGTATTTTCTCTAAGGGCCGTTCTATACTGTTTGTGGCCATGCGCTCGCCTGCAAGTGCGAACGCACGTGCACGTGCCGCATGCTTTTCGTGTGTATGCTGTATATGCAGTGAGTGAAGGTACTGTGTGTGTGTGTATGTATGTGCGTGTACAGATTGTGAATTATGTATTAAATAATATTTTTAAAATAAAAAAATGTTGTAATAAAAATATTTTTTATTTATTTAACTTTGACACACACATACACACACACACACACACACACACACACACACACACACACACACACACACACACACACACACACACACACACACACACACACACACATACATTACAGCGCCGTAGCAGCGCAAAATCATTAATTTCTTCATCTTCCCCCTCGACGGTCCGCTCCAAGCTCCCTGCCGTGCGCGGCACCATTATAGAATGGCTGATTCACCTCAGCCAACTAAAACTCCTGCACGCGCGCACGGTGTAGCACGCGCCCGCACTTTAGAACCAGCCTTAGCTTTGTGATCCCACAAGTCAAGTGTACCGAAAGTGACATATTCAATATAAATGGTTGCTCAATGCAGCTCAGCTCCAGCATTATCTATGTAACGTTCAACTGAGGAAAAAAATCGATTACATGGACCTTTATTGCAAATAGTTTTATATAAATTACTATTTGAAAGGGTTAACCAAGTTAAGTATTCCATTTATACACTGGTGAGAGAAAATCAATGCATCCTTAACTGATCTTAAAGCACAAATATGTTGTTACTTTAAGTTCTCTTTTATTGAAGGATGATAAAACCACTAACTTTTATTCTCACTTAAAAAAGCGAAAATCAGTGGGTCCTCATAAAATTGCCGTCATGTCGTGATGTCAAACACGTTATTCATTTCTATGAAAATGTATAAGCCTTGCCTGCAAATAATTGAAGAAGCATTGTTTATTTTGCTTCCCGATCCCACTCAAAACAAAAAGGAACATGCTTCACTGCATAATGACAATTAGGAAGTTTGCGCACCGCTGGATTCCAACAGCTCAGTTTGGTGGTACATGGTAATACTGTACATGCCATTATTTTTTTTAAACATCAAACTACAAGATGGTTTGGACACACTTAGTATAATTCATATTGCAACAAATTAAGTTCTGGATGCGGTATATCTTAATCTATTAATATTGTTTGGAACCCACAGAAAACTGGCCAGGCACCCCCCAAAAAATTAAGCGTTCTGTAACACTTATGAACCATTATAGATACCGTGATAATGGATGGAAATCTCGAAGGAAATGAGATCTTTATTATATTGTGATATTGTCACAGTAAGTTGTCCAACAGCAGACAAACAAGGATATACTGTAGGCTACATCATCCATCATCCATTCTACAGGTTCAACAATCAAATATTCTGTATATATGCACAAAGAGATTTGACTGATTTACACCATAGCTTTTTAATATAACATTGTCTGTCAACAGCATGCATTTAAAAGAATATAAAAATATTTTTCATATTTTAGTTCCCATAGCGTAAATGTGCATATATTGTTAAGAAGCCACAGAAAAAAGTACAGCTCATAAAATGTAGGTAATTTAATTTAGCTTTGAAATCTAAATATAAAGTATAGTTGGAACTTGCAAGGTTTAACTTGGCCTACGACAAGCACACTGGGAATCAGTCATTGTTTAGGTTATAATTGGGCCCTTTTGCCATCCATTGGCATTAAATTCAGGCTCACACTGAGATGTAGACACAATACGTTTCTACATCAAATATCTGCAAACTCTTGTAATATTTTTATACGAGTACAATAATAGAAAAGGACATAGTTCCTGCAAAGCAATGTCAGTCTCAAGCAGAGTCATTCTTTTCTAAAAGAATCTGTAATGTTTTGCAAATGCTTTTTTTACGGTTATAATTTAGAAACTACACCACATTAGACAATGTAGTCTAGTCTTCTAAACTGCATCCTATTGAGTCAGCTTAATCGTTGGAAATAAAACTAAACAAGCTAATTTTTTCTTCAACATCAGTAGGAAAAAGCACTAACATGGTCCCAAGGTTCAGCAAAGTATCTGGCCACTCCTCCTTCTCTTACTGTGCACTCCAAAACTGGAACAATCTACTGGAGACTCTCACAGACTCTACCAGTCTAAATTCTTTCAAATCTAAAGCTCTCACATTTTAACCTGGTCTGTACCTTTTACATACGCCTATGATATATATTATCTCTTACTGTGCATGGAATGTCTTGTGTATAATATATACCCTGTTCACTTACTGTATGTAACTATGAATTTGTAACCATGATTATTTGTCATCATAACTACTGTATGCCCAGGACATACTTGATTGAAAACGAGAGGTAACTCTCACTGTATTACTTCCTGGTAAAACATTTTATAAATAAATACACACATCTATTTGACATGTGCCTCAGAAATGTCAGTAGATAACTATTTACAATTTGCTCAAACACACACCATGAAGATTGTTATAAAGCAGAAGTACCAAACAAAAATCATGGGATTACTTGATAGTCCTTGGATTAAACTATGTAATTTTAATTCTTATGTCCTAGTTACTGTACACTACATTAGGCATAGCATGCATATTGTTTTGAGATATGTAGTACATTACCTGGTTATGGCATGTGGGGCCCCTAATGGGAGAACACTTCAATTACAGTACGTTAAAGAAAAAGTGAAAGATATCCTTTATTTAACCTATAAACCTACAGCTTTGGCAGGATCTACAACACCAGTGGTGACCATGTGTATCCAGATTGCCAAACATACTACGCCAGCCCTTGTTTGAAAGAATGCTTGGTGTATAGAGATATGAGATCTAGAACACCAGTAACTGGAAGAGGCTAGCTGATAATGTAGAGGTTGGGTATCATTACAGATTTAGCTGGACTTACTATTCCAGGCTCCACGGCAAAAAAACCCAAAATGCACCAGTTCCAGAGAAGGTAAAAGCCGCAGTGACTTGTGGGGGTCAATACTTCTGTATGGCACCTCCCGGTGTGTTAATCCCTGCTGCTGGGTCAAGCTGCGGTTGATTCCCATGGCTTTCTTCAGCAGCAGAAACAGTGTTTGGCTACATCCGTATATGTTCATTGCCCAAAATACACACAACTACAATCCTCATGGTTGATTAGATGATATATTTTTATTTAGCAGCCATGTCTACCCGTTCTCGCCGTGTCTTTCATTTGTTCCTAGTGTGTTGCATGTTTTATTTATTGTGCTTAATGGCTTCAATACATTTTACTTTGGAATAATCGTGGTCATTGTTGATGCGGCTTTAGAGCACCAGCTGTTGGCACAAGAACAAATAACACAGATTTATGAGGCTTGTGTGGATGTTGGTATAATCACCCTAAAGGTAAAGATAGTCCTATCAGGAGAAAACAATGTTTTGTATTATAATGAAAAACAAAGTTCACTCGCTTCTTTATTACATTAGAAGGGTTTCTATTGCGTGTGTACTAAGGGTGGCTGGTTGTACAGAAACCCCAGCCTCCCTGTCTCAAACAGGAAGAACCTACTGTAATTGCCACATGGCTGTTCCCTTGATATGGCAGAGCTTCCCCTCCCATCCACTATATGTACTAAAGTGATCCAAACCCTGCATACAGACTCATGGGGGTGACTCAGCTGTGGGACCCAGAACACAGACACATCCAGGGGCTGTGGGACCTTGCATACAGACAAACAGGGGGTTATTGGAGGCATAAGTGTGATAGGAGAGGTTCATTTACTACCACCTCACCTCTCCCCCCCCGCCATTTACCTGGGAAACACCCTAATATTCAGAGATATAATTGTGACACTATCTCCCAGCTAAGAATTGTGTCATCTCCAGTGTCTATAGATGATTGAATATTCTGCTTGGGTATAGGCATAGGGAAGCTGAGTAAGTGGATGATTGAATGCCAATGAGTAAGGGGGGGTTATGAAGTGCTCCATAAAATATGGTAGCATGGGTGAATGCCCTGAGTAGATAGATTATAGGTGAGTAATATACAACAAGAAGCCAGATTCACAGAGTTCCGGTATCTCAGGGCTCATACCATCATGTTATCAAAATCAGTCACAGACGTTCTGTTTCCTGAGGTTAATCACGTGAATTCACAAAGCTAATAATATGCAAAAACAATGGCCGTTAGTTATCGCATTAGACTAGGCTTAACAGCATCTAACTTTAGCACTGCCTTGCTTCAGCTTAACATGTATACAGTATATGTAGGCATATCTCTATTTATATAGTCCCATCCATGTACATAGCACTTTACAGCATTAACACGTGATATAATAGCGATAAGTGCTTCATACAAAAAAGTAGACTTTTGGCAAAAAGAGTCCCTGCCCCGAAGAGCTTACAATCTAAGTGGTAAGTGGGGAGAAATTACAGAGACAATAGGGGGGTGTTATGGTAACTACATCTGCAAGGGGTCATGGTAGCATCAGCCAAAGGAGCTACCATATGCTTCATTAAAGAGGTGTGTTTTAAGATGGGCCTTAAAGGTGGAGAGAGAGGACCTCGCGTGCTAGGGATATTACGTTACCTTTAAAAAAAGAATACTTTGTTATATTGACTAAGGTGTATAGATATTGAACTCGCTTTTTCTTCACTCATTTTTTCTAAATTGTAATATAGTAAAAATTCAAATTAAATTAATTTCATTTGCACAATTTGTATGTATATATATATATGTAGCACCCCCCCCCCCCTCTCCACCTAAGGGAGATTTGCAGATACCTGGTGTTTGTGGTGCTAACCTGTAGGTGTACAGAAGGCTGAGTCTCTGCTGTTGGTGTTAGGGTGTAGCAACAGGACAGGTGTTCAGCATTCCTCTCTCTGTGCAGCGCCTCCATCCTGCAAGGACCCTATTAGAAACATTGGTAACCCCCACTGCAATTCTCCTTCTCATGGAACAACACGATTTAGATTTAGAGTACTCCAGGACAAGTACCATGGGGATATAGCACCTTCTAATAAGAATAGTGCATGTGTCCTCTGTACCCCATTAATTAACTGGGGGCTATTTATCACACACATATGGAGTGTTACATGCCACTCATTTTGACGCGATTTAAGAGTTTACATCATTTTGTTAAACACCTATCACACTTATATTAATAAGTGTCATTTGGTGATTCTTTTTACTGTATTATATGAAATTATTAATAAAGTTATTCCTTTTAACTGTCCTTTTGCAATCCTGTGAAGACCATTTTAGAATAATTATACTATAATATTCTGGTCTGTTGTGCGCCTCTTCAAAGGGATTCTCTGTGTGGACCGTGCCTCTTTGACACGATCCATCTATTTTTGCATCCATTTCTGTGTACCTCCCCGGCAGCACACAGTACCTTCATTTGTAATTTGAGCGAGGTTCTGCATCAATTTGTATGTCATGAAACAACACTCCAGTGATGGTACAGCGTGTATGAGCCTAGCTCACAGGACCCATCCTTGGAATCAGCCCAAGGATCTTGAGGCCCCAAGAACCTATCCTTAGCTCCCTTACCCCCTGATTGGGTAAGGGGTATTCACCCATTCCCTAAGAATAAAAAAAAAAGAAACAAAGTGTGTGTGTTTCTGATTGGCTGGCGAAGTACACGTGACGCGGGTGCAGCCTGAAATTCCAACTTCATTTGTCTTCTTCAAGTGCAGCCGCGTCAATGCTGTACTTCGCCGCCGGGTGTCGTTTTCAGTTTGAAAACTCTCAACACCAAAGCGAAAGAGTGGCGAACGTGCGCGACACGTCGCATCGCAGCCTGTCTGAACTCAGCTTTATGGGCAGCACCCCTCCAGGAAACCCACCCCCATGGTCACATGCTCCAACGGTCCCAGGTAGCACCTGTAGGCCGCAACAAATGATCAACCTCATGGTGCACACACAGGATGACTCCTGTTATGAGGAACTTAACCCCAACACTGCCTGCTCCTTACCAGACTTACAGTGTTGGGGCCAGAGAAATAAGTAGCCAGGGGCACTAGGCTACATATTGTAAAATTTAAATTGTATTTCTGGACTGAGTGCAACTTACGAGGAGTCTTTCTTTTTAGGTCTCGGCCTGTTCTCTTCATTTCTATGATGTTGCCAATGGCCCAATAAATATTTTTTATATATTTTAGAGCTATCCAACCTTATTACTTTTTTCAAACAGTGCACAGCTTATTTCTCCCCCAACGGGATTCCACTTCCGGTTTTCTTCTTTGGTCTGCTTATCGTTCTCTACTCCTTAGTTTGCACCTTTCCATTTTCTCCCAAGGCTGTAGCAAGAGTTGTCCCTTCTCCCCCTTTTGCCTTTTGAGCTTTAAAGGTCCCCGCTGACACTTCACGATGCGGTAACTTAAGTTATCACCTCGTAAAGTCTCGAGGAGTGCCGGTGTTATCTATCAGCAATCAGCTGGAGCCCTATATATGAGGGGGTTGTGAAACACAGGGTTACTCTTTGATAAAGGGCCAATCGTCAGGAAACGCGTCAGAGAACTATCCTATTTTTGTTGTTTGTATCCAGGCTCCATGTCTAATAAATAGCTCATTTTAACCCGCCTCCAGCCCGAATTTTTGCAGTGCTCATACCCAATTTCTTCGTTTTCTACTTAACATCTCTGGGAGTGATGCACACCAATATGGACAGACATATGGTGATTGAGTGAGTATATCATACATTTTGTTAGCTGTGCTTTGTGTTTACAAAGTGGCCAGTGTGGACTTTGGAAGGATACTACAGACTACACGGAGTAGGAGGATTTAATAGGAGGACTGCAGGGGAGTTACATCATGGACTCAAGGTAGGCTGCTTTTTACCACAACCTACGATATCTAGCCTCCCCCCTCCATCCTCAAATAGACTCTGTGTGCATTTTATTTCCAATATACCACACAATATTGTGCCACGTGACACATACAGCTGGAATTTATTATGGCCTGATTGAGTGAGGAGGTTTATATATACACACCACTCACGTTGGATTTTAGCAGCACCCTGTCAGGACTTGGATCCTACTTCACAATTGATCTAAACACTGACAAGACTGTAACAATGGTATTTGGGACCAACGCTAAATTTCTAAAGCTTCCAATGAAGGAGCTACAGATCAGAACCAACACTAATACTATCCTAGCCCCTGTTACTAGTACTACAAATATTTGGGCTTATGGTTTAACCCCCATTTAACATTTGGGTTGCACATTGATACCCTGATATCCAAAATCTATGCCAAACTACTGTAGGTGTACTATATAGGAACAAATCTTCTCTAAGTCTGCTGGTCAGAAAGTGCATCGCACAGCTGATGCTGATGCCAATTATAGACTATGGGACATAGTATATGGCATGGCACCCCAAACTCACCTTGGCAAACTTGAAACCCTCTACAACTCAATATGCCCCTTTGTACTCCAATGCAATTACAACACACATCACTGCGAAATGCTCAAAGAACTAGATTGGTCATCCCTTGAGTCTAGGCGCAAAGTTCATCTTTCCTGTCTTGCCGTCAAATACTTTCTGTGCAAGCTATCAATCTATCTGAACAAGCTCCTCACCCCTACCACATGCAGCACTTATCATCTGAGATCTGACTCCAAAAGACTGTTCATAGACCCAAGGTTCAACAAAGTATCCGGCCGACTCCTCCTCTTACCGTGCACCCCAAAACTGGATCAGTCTACCGGAGACTCTCACAGCCGCCACCAGTCTAAGTTTCTAAGTCTTTCAAAACTAAAGCTGTCTAACCTTTTAATCTGGTCTGTAACTGTTATATACGTCTATAATATATATTATCTTTAACTGTGCACGCATGTCTTGTAAATAATGTACTGTACAGGCATACCCCGGTTTAAGGAAACTCACTTTAAGTACACTCGCGAGTAAGTACATATCGTCCAATAGGCAAACGGCAGCTCACGCATGCGCCTGTCAGCACGTCCCGAACAGCAATACTGTCTCCCTACCTGTACCGAAGCTGTGCGCAAGCAGGGAGACTGTGGAGCCTGTTACACATGCGTTATTTACATCATTTATGCACATATATGACGATTGCAGTACAGTACATGCATCGATAAGTGGGGGAAAGGTCATGCTTCACTTTAAGTACATTTTCGCTTTACATACATGTCCCATTGTGTACTTTAATGCAGGGTATGCCTGTATAACCCTTTTTCACTTCATGTAACCATGTTTTTGTCATTATAACTCTGTGCCCAGGACATACTTGAAAACGAGAGGTAACTCTCAATGTTTTACTTCCTGGTAAAACATTTGATAAATAAATCACTTTTCAAAAGTAACATTGTTTAAAAAGTAACCAAATATGCAGTGGTGATAGGGCCTAATTATGTAGTGTCCTTCAGACAATGTATATGTTCTATATATACATATGAGAATGTCTTTCTAATGTGCCTTCCTAATAAACAGAGTTATTCCCACATAAACTAATGTCAAATACTGAAACAGACAGTTTTAAATGAACAAAATAAAATTCTACTTCCTTTATTTAAAAGGGCCATTTAAATGCATTAATAGCAATGGTAAAAAAGAACACAGAGTAAATCAATTACAAGCCAGAAAAATGCCGTTGTCTGACAATTATCTTTTGTTTAACAGATTGCCATCTACTGTACATAATGTGAGAGCTCACTGCTTTATCATTTTATAATCTGATATTTCTATGAAATTAAAGCAGCCATTCCACCTGATTTGTGTTTGCTTTGTTTGTACATTTTAGGCTTGTTCTATAGTAGGTGCGGGTGCACGGGCCTGTGCAAACGCGTGTGCACGTGACGCACATGTTTTGTGTGTACGGTCCGTACTGCCGGGAGCGACAGGTTTGCAGTGGTCTGTGTGTTTGTATATACTGTATGTATATGTGTGTGTATGTGTGTATGTATGTGTATGTACTGTATGTATATGTGTGTGCATGTGTGTAGATTGTGTGAGTTATTAAAATTAATATTTTTAAAATAAAAAAAATGACATGTTGTGTAAGAGTAATTTATTTATTAACATTGTACGCACACACACACATACACACACACACACGCATACATACATACACACATTACAGCGGCGGTAGCAGCTCGAAAACTTACTTTTTGCAATCTTCCCCCTTGTCGGCCGGCTCCACGCTCACTGCCGTGCGCGCACGCGGCCCTAGTATTGGATGTCTGGCTATCCACAGCCAACAGTATGCAGTATTATTTGATATATGTGTACTATCGCCGCCTACAGACGTCTATTTTAGATTCTCACAAGGCTTTGGGTATTATTGCGATCTAGTGGTAGGAGCAGCTACGTTTTCCTATATATCAGTGTATCCACAGCCAACAGCCCACTATATCACGGCCTTAGAATTATTTTAACCATTATCTCTGGGTGAGCCCAGCCTTAATACCTATGGCCCCTTGGCTCTGTGATGTGCCAATTGGAAGTGCACAGGTATTTTGGTAGAACTGTGACTAAGATTGAATCATAAACCAGTACTTTATAAATGGTGGCTATTTTTAGAATGCTCCAAATTAACTGCTGTGCATTAAAAGTCTTAAAGAAAACAACTACCATGGAATCTTCCCACACAACAAAATATGATTTGAGGTTTGAGATTCTAAGAAAGTGATATAACAATCACAACACGTTGCCAACAGAGATGGGGGGAGGGGAGGGGAGGGCCGGGACAGGTGTTCTGGGCCCAGATCTCCCCAGCTGCGGGCCTCCCTCACTGACTGTCCCACGCCAAGCTAGTGATGCTGGCGCGTGCCCGGCCTCTCTCACATCGGCACGCGCCGGAAGCAAGCTGGGCTCATTTTTCGGCACGAGAGGGAGGCCCGACGCGCGCCAGCATCAGAAGCTCAGCGTGGGACAATCAGTGAGGGAGGCCCGCAGCTGGGGAGAGTCTGACCAAGCAGCAACAAGAGGTCCGGCAGCCAGGCCCGGCCAGAGGCCTGAGACCATCCCCAAGGTACATCCAACTGTCAGTTTTGAGCCAGCGTGTGAGGAAAATTCACAAGTATCTCACATAGGGTGTCCAAATTTACAAAAGTAAAAACCGGGACACATAAAAAAAAAATATTTATAAAGCAAATGACATCACCAACTGCGCTTTATGTTTCCTATATGTCTCTCCGCCGCTCTCTGTCCCCCCTTCTTAGGCTGAATCCCCGCTTGCGCTGAGCGCGCTCATGCTTGTAGAGCGCTCCAAGCATGAGCGCCTGGTGTCCTGTATCTCTCTCCACCCTCATGCTGTATCTCTCTCCCTCCCATGCTGTATCTCTCTCCACATGCTGTATCTCTCTCCCCCAATGCTGTATCTCTCTCCCCCATGCTGTATCTCTCTCCCCCATGCTGTATCCCCCATGCTGTATCTCTTTCCCCCCATGCTGTATCTCTCTCTCCCCCATGCTGTATCTCTCTCTCCCCCATGCTGTATCTCTCTCTCCCCCATGCTGTCTCTCTTCCCCCCCATGCTGCCTCTCTCTCCCCCCATGCTGTATCTCTATCCCCTCATGCTCTATCTCTCTCCCCCCATGCTGTATCTCTCTCCCCCCCTATGCTGTATCTCTCTCCCATGTGTGTGTGTCTGGTCCCTACCTGCCTCTGTGGAACATTGGGGGAGGCGGGGGGAGGGGGAAGCCATCATGAGCCCTGGCAGCAGACACCGAAGCTTCCACTGTCTCACTGCTGGGGCTCCTCTGCCTCTAACCCCGCCCCAAACCCTCTGCAGCTACAGTCAGACCGGCCTCTGCTCTGTTCCTGCATTCTTGCTCTCTGCTGCCCCCCTGCTCTGATTGTCAAAACCGGGACAGCCACAAAAAAAACGGGACATTTTAAAGAATTCAGGGCAGCCGGGATAGGCATTAAAAAACCAGGACTGTCCCGGCTAAACTGGGACATCTGGTCACCCTAATCTCACAAACACTCTGTAGCATAGTCCATAGACGCTGTAATGGCCCATCCAGTGTCGAATTTACAATTTTGCCACATGTAGGCCCATACCTTTTTTCCGCCCCTACATTTTTCGCTTCGCCCTCTCTTAAATAAACATAATACTGCTGCGGCAGAGTTTATTCGAGCATTTGCCCGTTCTCTGCCGCAGCAGTAGCCTGGCGCGCGCCCGAGAGTGACGGGCGCGCGCCGAAGCAGCGGAAGAGCGCCCTCCGATCGGGGCGCTCTCCCTACCGCTGCCGGGTCCGCCGGGTCCCCCAGAACCCCCTGCCGCTGTCCCGCGATCGCGGGACACCAGGGCTCCCTCGGGGAGCCCCTGGACGCGCGTGCAGGGGGCGCACGCTCCCGATGACGCGTGACCGCGTGTCTATGACGCGCGGCACGCCGAGGGGCGGCCACTAGCAAGCCGGGAGATTTCCCGGCTTGCGGTACCGACCACACTCGAATAAAGTGTGTCGGTACTGTACCACCTTCTCCTCAATACATCAAATGTAAACACCCCCCTGCGCAGCACACACAATATGGTACCCCCCCACGCAGCAGACACACAAAATGGCACCCCCCTCCTGTGCAAAACACACACAAAAAATGGCAGCCCACGCCCGCACACACAAACATGGCACCCCCCATGCTGCGTCTACATACGGCACCCCCCACCACCATGCAGCACACACACACACACACAACATGGCACCCCCCGTGCAGCACACACAACATGGGATCCCTCAAACGCAGCACACATACACACTTGCAACATGGCACCCCCCTGCAGTGCACACACTCCACACCACTCTGCAAAACATACATACACACACAAAACATGGCCCCTCCACCCCTGCAGCACACACAAAATGGCACCATCCCACACACACCAAAACGAAACACTCCCCCCTCACCAAACAGAACCCTCCCTCACAAACCAGAATATGTCCCCCCTCAAAACAGAATCTGCCCCCCCCCACAGAACAGAATCTGTTTCCCCCCACAAAACAGGATATGTCCACCCCCCAAACAGGATATTTCCCCCCCCATAAAACAGGATCTGTCCTGCCCCCCCCCCACAAAAAAGGAACTGTCTCCCTCCAGCTTGATCTCTTCTCCCTGCCCCCCGCCCCCTCCTCACACAGGTCACACCGGCAGCTTGCTCTCTTCTCCCTGTCCCCTCCTCACACAGGTCACACATGCAGCTTGCTCTCTTCTCCCTGTCCCCTCCTCACACAGGTCACACAGGCAACTTGCTCTCCTCTCCCTGCTCCCTCCCCCTCCTCACACAGGTCAAACAGGCAGCTTGCTCTCTTCTCCCTGTCCCCTCCTCACACAGGTCACACAGGCAGCTTGCTCTCTTCTCCCTGTCCCCTCCTCACACAGGTCACACAGGCAACTTGGTCTCTTCTCCCTGTCCCCTCCTCACACAGGTTACACAGGCAGCAGCTGTACAGTGTGGCTCAGAGGGAATTGAAACATTGTTCCTGCGCTGTGCAGTTGCTTGCAGGTCCGCCCATTCAGACGCCTCCTCTAATCCAGGCTCGGGGGAAGTGGCGAGCCTGAGAACTGTGTCAGGATGCTGGGAAATCTGCCGTCCCCAAATTCTGCCGCTTTAGGCTTGAGCCTAACGGGTATAATGGAAAATCTAACACTGGGCCCATCGGATTAACACAGCGGGGGTCCCTGCATTTGAATGGGACTCGCAGCCCAGTAGGATTCACACAGCGTGTCCCATTTAAACGCAGGGACCCCCGCTGTGCTAATCCGATGGGTCATTACAGTGTCTTTGTTCTATGCTGTGGATTTTCCCTGACATGTTCATGGAATTCCACAGTATCTGGGCCAAGACCAACAGTTACATCTGTAAATCTGTATTTTATATGTATTTGGGGGTGAGGTTTTTTTTTGTATGTATTTGGGGGGTGGTTTATTTGGTGTCTATTTGGGGGGGGGGGGGGTTATATGTATTTTGAGGGTGTTTTTTGTATGTATTTCGGGGGTGGGGGATTTGAATATATTTGGGGCTTGTGGGGGGGTTGTATGTATGTATATATTTAGGGGTAGGGGTTTTATATGAATTTTGTGAATGGAGATTCTTATTATGGGGGTGGGTTTTTTTGGTAAGTATTTTTTGGGGGGGGTTGTGTGAGGGGGGGGAATGAGTGAGGAGTGGGGTAATTGATGGAGGGAGGAGAGAGGGGGTATAAGAGAGGGAGTGAGTGAGGAAGAGGGAGCAAGAGTGAGATGGGGAGTGTGAAATACATGCGAGGCGGGGGGAGGGATTGAGTGAGAGTGGGGTAATTGATGGAGGGGGGAGAGTGAGAGGTCGGAGGGGGTGATTAAGGAAGAAAGGGAGTGAGACAGAGGGTAGAGAAATACATGGGGAGTTGAGGGGCTCGCACAGTGTGAAATGGGGGAGGGCTTGCAAGACCACCGACATGGGGGCCTGGTCGTAACTCTTGTCCTGGGCCCGGTCGTAACTCTTGTCCTGGGCCCGGTCGTAACTCTTGTCCAGGGCCCGGTCATAACTCTGGTCCTGGGCCCCGGGAAATCTGTCTGCGGCCTTGTGTCTTTGTTACTGTGCTGAGTGCCAAAATTAGGAAGTCAGTTAAGATGATAAACTCTGTTTTTTATTTTTGCTTAAATGAAGGGTTTAGAGAAACTGTTTACATCATCAATAGCTGCTACTTTTGTGAACGTGACACACTCTGTATGTTAGATCTAAGTTTAATTGAATTGTGCTGATTGACTATCTGTAACATACTGTACAGTGCAGTAATTCATTAACAGAGGTTGTGAAGAGTCTTCACTAGACCACATGTCACAATAGAGTTTAAGATAGCCGCAGAAGCCCAACAGATCAATCCAGCAACACAGCACTGATTATGAAGGATCAGCAACTTAGAGATGCAAACAGTTATGTGGTAGCATCAACAAGAGATATTATACACCAAGTGTTGGTTCTCTATTGCAGAGGCAAAGGTAGGGATTCAGTACAAACTGCAGCTCTTCCGAATTTGACAATAGCACAGTAGCAGCAAATATATACATAAAGATTGTGAATTTCAAAAGGTAAACCCCTATGCAAAGCTTGGCCTTGTTTAACATAGTGATGTTAAAGAGAAGACTGTTTGAAATACATAATCTTCAACATTCTTCCAGACTCCGTCTCACAGTCTGATAGGTAATAGTGCTAGGTCATTTCTAGGACTGCTATACAGGCATACCCCGCATTAACGTACGCAATGGGACCGGAGCATGTATGTAAAGCGAAAATGTACTTAAAGTGAAGCACTACCTTTTCCCACTTATCGATGCATGTACTGTACTGCAATCGTTATATACGTGCATAACTGAGGTAAATAACGCATTTATAACAGGCTCTATAGTCTCCCTGCTTGCGCACAGCTTCGGTACAGGTAGGGAGCCGGTATTGCTGTTCAGGACGTGATGACAGGCGCATGCGCGAGCTGCCGTTTGCCTATTGGGCGATATGTACTTACTCGCGAGTGTACTTAAAGTGAGTGTACTTAAAGCGGGGTATGCCTGTATTTATTTTAAACATTCTACCAGGAAAGATGCATACTGTACATTGCTTAGGGCAGGGGTGCGCAAACTGTTTTGGCTGCGCCCCCCTGCCCGCTCTTCTCCCCCCCCCCATTTTCTCGAGCGTGTGACGTTGCGATGCCATGTGACCCGCGGTGCCATTTGACAGTGATGCCATGGCAACGCATCCCCAGAAGCAACCAGAGAGCAGGTAAGGGACAATGCCTGTATGGAAGTTTGATTGAGGTGTAGAATGGTACTATATATGTATTAAGGAAATACTGCTTTACACATACTATAGTTTGTAACACAAATACACCATAGAACTATAACGCTTGCTATTATATGACACATGCTGATATTGTGATGGTGCTAGTATTTAAATTAGGTCATTTATCAAGTGGACATACACAAGCGGAGCAAGTGAAAATGCATTGGATTGAATATCTGAGAAAACATATTTTACTCCAAATCCCTTTGTGCATTATACATGAAAGGCAAAACTTTTATGGATGGTTATAAATTGTGTGTGAGCACAGAATTACTGCCAAAGTCAATTTGCATAATATAAAGCAGCTAAAATATTATTAAATAAAAATGGTATATTGTATATTAACAGATGCAATGTCGGTGCTTCACAATGTACGCTCATCATTCAAAAAAGTACTGATGGACTTCTGGTATGGCGCCAAAGGAGTAAGACACGCTCATGTGAAGCTCTGCTGGCTCCCAAGGGAAATTCGAAATATCAGCAAAAAACTGAAAAAAATTACCTAAAAAGACAACCACCTCCGAGGGGATACTTCCGACCTCCTGTTTATGGAGAAATATCTTTCTAAACATAGAGCGACGCCTACAAAAAGTCAGAGTGGAGAAATCAAATACGAGAAAGGATCCTCACAAAATGGCCGCTGGCCATGAGGGAGAAGGAACAAATCTGAGGGAAGAAAACTCTGAAGATAGCAACCTTCCACGCACACAACAAAGCTTGGATTATGACATAATAGAAAAGGCAGTGGCTAAAGAATTAATGCCCAAGATAAATCTAAACTCAGATAAAATACAACAAGCAATTAATGAGCTCACATGCATCCAGAGTTGAAGAAACAGAAATCAGAGTAAATGCGGTGGAAAAAGCTCTGACGCAGGAAAAATTTTCAGACTTACAAAAAAAACAAACAAAGCTATAGAAGAGAAAATGGGTGACCTAGAGAATCGCTCCAGGAGAAATAACATTTGAATCATAGGGGTCCCAGAGTCCCTTAAACAAAATGAACTGCTAAACTTTTGCCAAAAATGGCTACCGGAGAAACTAGAACTAATAAGAAAAGGCGAACTAATCAAAATTGAGAGAGTCCACAGATTAGGGCAACTCAAAGAACACCAGAATTCTAATCCAAGACCCATTAAAGCCCGCTTCCTGGATTTCAATGATAAAAACAATATTTCCAGGGCTTTCAAAGAAACCGAACAGCTACAGCATGAAGGAATGAAAATATTAACATTCCAAGACTTTTCTGTCATAATATCCCAAAAAAGAAGAGAATTCGGGGAAGTATGCACAGCACTGCATAACCAAAAAAGAAAATCTGCCCTAACATACCCTGCCACCTTGAAGATCTTCACCGACTAAGGCATCAAGTCTTTCACCCCCCATGAAAAAGCAGAAGAGTATGTGGGAAAAGCTACTGAAGCAGCAAGATCACGAAGAATCCAAGGACAAAGAGACGGTGGAGCTGATGATCCCCCCTCACCCCCCAGGAAGACCGAAGAAAAAAACCAGGAGAAAAGAGAGCGTGAGGACTCCAGACCCAAAATTTCCAGCTGAGATTAAACATTTTTAAAATAACTAAATAAAAAACAAAAAACATCTCCAAAATAAATCCCCACCACAAATATCGGTGTCCCTTGTTACCAAGTCTCGCTGGGGACTCCTGTTCCTGCTGGACGGGCGGAACGATGAACCACCCCCACTGCATGGGGACCCATGAACAGAGGAGGCCAGCCAGGAAGAAGATTTCCACCGGAGGAGAGAGGTGGGCCATCAGAGCCAAATTCCTGGGATTGGGAGGGGGTGGGGGTTTGCTCCCTCCCCCCTTACCCCCAATGGGGATTATCTGTTGGGTGAGCTGCCTAGAGCTGGGTTGCCAAGTTCGGGAGAGAGGCGGAGGCCTGTTCCCCCTTCCTCGGGGTAATGCAGTGGATGGGCTGGCTGGAGCTGAGGTGCCGGAGGCCTGCTCCCCCCTTCTCCCCCCCTGGAGGCTATCAGAGGCCCGCTCCTCCCCCCTCCCCATTGGAGGCTTTCGGAAGCCCGTCCCCTCCCCCCCCCCGGAGGCTATCGGAGTTCCGCTTCCCCCCTCCCCTCATGGGGGCTATCAGATCGGGGAGCGAAATGGTCCCAGGAAAACATCCCTGACGGTGGGATGTTCGGGCTGAAGTACTGTGGTGCGGGAGGCTGGGCTGAAAGGAGCTGCGCCGGCTCAAGCTAGCAAGACCTCCGGACTAGAATGCTTCCCAGAGAAGCGCCAGCCCTCTGTCGGTCCCCTTCGGGCCGACGTGCAACTGATTTCGCTCCCCCTCTCGCCCCGAACCGGGGGAGAGTGCAGGGGGCCTGCGGCGAGTCGGCGAGGGAACTGGGGGAGGCAGGCTGGGATGGATCGGCAGGAGAGACTGCTGTCGACGGCGCCGGTGGGGATGCTGGGGGGGGGGATATGGGGAGAACGTGGATGCTGCAGTTAGTACATGTTAATGCAATGCAGCCGTTGCACGTTAAAATTGTTGATACTCCCCTGCCTTCTGCCTCTCCCACTCTCCCCCTCCCCTCCCCTCCCCTCCCCCCCCTACTCCTCCTCCTCCACCTCCACCTACTCCTCCCCCTCCTCCACCCCTCTTCCCCCTCCTCCTCCACCACCCCTCTCCTCCCTCCTCTTCCTCCCCCATCTACCCCCTCCACTCCCCTCTACCCCCTCCTCCCCCTTCCCCTCTCTCCCCCCTTCTCCCTTCCTTCTTGTAAGCATAGTAATGGCTGGTCCTGGCTATCTTTCTGCCTCCCAATCATGGTGCAGACCCTGTGCCCTTCCCTCTGAGCCTTAGGTAGGAAGTGTCCAAATTCTAATGAGTTGAGCTCTCCCTCTCTTGGGATTGAGACCTGCCTTCAGCTCCTCCTGCAGCTGAGTGGAGCCAAAGATCTGTGCAGAGAGCAAAATGCCTCAATATTGCCAGAAGGCAAGCACCATCCAGAGGTCTGGGACCATCTAAAATATGATGCATCTGCTGTAATACCAACTGCAGTGGCTGCTTCAATAAAGAATAATTTTTATATACTTCTGCCTAAGTAACAGTCTATTGGGTAGAAGTATGAGAGAAGACTGTCATGGTGGCCCAGCTGTCTCCAGCTATGCTGGAGCTTGCTGTGACTGGAGGCGCTGACACCAAGATGAGAAGAACCTGAAGGATCACCAAAAGCCTGTCCTGTTTCCCCTTACCATCGCGGACGCTCATCTCTCCTGGACCCTCAAAGGTAACAAGCACCATGACGGTAGCAATAGTGAGATCTCCCCGAGAGGATAGGGGGGGGGGATGGGTAGGAGGGAGCTGCCCTACATAAGGTTTCAAGCAGAAAGGGGACAGAGCTCCCACAGCCTTGATGTAAATACAAGAGGCAATTATCAGAAACAATATAGATGTGGGAAGTGTGTTACTGTACAGCTTAAAACATACCTATAATATTATGGGTTATTATAGGCCTTCCCCTCCTCCCCGCCCCCGTCCCCCCATCCTCCTCTCCCTAAAGAAGACTATTCAAATCATAAGAGGGACGAACAAACTACGTAGTAGATACAACCTAGGCCAAAGACACTAAATGGATAATCTGGAATTACTCGCAAACTCAATCTGTAAATATATGATAAGGTAAAATCCCCCTTTAAAGGAGATTAAAAATGTTGTTACTAATGTTAATCGTTTTCTTCAAGTTATAGTTAAGATGTTAAAGCATAGCTGTGACTCCCGGATAGTGGATAATCTTTATGAGGCTCGGAAAGGGAACAGACTCAACAAGCGTAGGACACTAAAAACGCCACGGAGAAAGGTAAAAGCGCACAAGTACATCCCCAACACAAAATACAAATGCCAGTAAAAATAGGGGCCTGGAATGTAAAAGGCCTTAACAATCCCATCAAACGTATAACAATTCTGAGTTATCTAAAATAAAAGAGGGTAGATATAGCGCTAGTGCAAGAAACCCACTTAGACGCTAAAGAGTCAGCAAAACTAAAAAGGGACTGGGTAGGACAATGTATATGTTTTCCAGCTACTCACAAGAAAGCGGGAGTGTCCACATTAATTAGGAAAAACATCCCAATAGAAATAATAGCCACAGAAGCGGACACAGAAGGAAGACTACTGATTGCTAGAATCAGAAGAATGGGGAAAGAATATATATTGGGAAGTATATATGCCCTAACGATCATGAGCCTCGATACTTTAATGACCTAACCCAAAGATTACTAAACTATAAATGCAAAAACACAGTGATGGGGGGAGACTGGAATGCCATACAAGATACATATTTAGATAGATCAGGAAGCAAAGGAAAGACCCCATTAGTAAATATCCAAACAAAAAATATGACACTCATGCATTAAACATGGTGGACGCCTGGAGAACCTATAACCCAATAGAGAGGGAATACTCATTTTATTCAGGAGTACATTCTACCGTCTCTAGAATAGATGCAATTCTAGTGGGCGAAGGGATGCTAAGCAAAATCTCTAAGACGGAAATCAGTGAGATTATTCTGTCCGACCATGCCCGGTACTAATTGAAATTAACTTGGGTATATCTGTGAAAAGCCCAAATATCTGCAAGTTTTCCCAAATACCTTGCCCAAAATAACAATTTTAAGAAATTCCTACTGGAAGGAATATGAAACTAATAACGAAACACATAAAGACAACCCAGTGCTGTTCTGGGAGGCCTCCACGGCAGTAATGAGAGGACACATCATTTCATTTGTCAATAATTATAAAAAGGAAGCCAACAGGGAGTTTAACATTGCTAGCACAGAATTAAGCAAAGCATATGAAACACTAAAAAATAAGGACACACAAGAAAACAGGGAGAACTACTCCCAGAAAAAGCAGATTGTAAAATCTGGCTAGATAAGCAAGAATAAATTAAAAAAAAAACAGCCAGGGAAATATCATTTTTTAAATATGGGAATAAAACGAGTAGACTATTGGGAAACCTCATGAGGCTTCAGCAATATGAACCCCATCACAAAAATGACAAACACAACAGGCCAAACCACAATTATACTAGAGCAAATTAGTAAAATATTTAAAGAATACTACGAAAAACTATATAGCAAGGGAAATATAAATATAGAGAAAAGAGAAACATTCTTTAAAGAAATACAATTACCAATAATTAGTCAAGAGCAATTGCAGTTTATCAATTCTCCAATTACACCCGAGGAAGTCAAAGGAGCAATTAGGAACCTGAAAAACTTCAAAGCCCCAGGTCCTGATTGTCTCTCGGAAGAATACTTCAAAATGCTTAGAGAAGAGATAAGTGCCCCACTAGAGAGAACATACCAGAAATTACTAGAAAAAAATGAATCACTACCCTCTAGCGAAATGGCCCACATTAAAATAATTCATAAACCCGGAAAGAACTCACTACTACCCGAGTCTTACAGACCATTTTCCCTGATCAATCAGGACATTAAACTCTTTACCAGACAGATTGGCCCAGATACTACCCGCAATCATACATGTAGACCAATCGGGATTCATCAAAGGCTGATCCGCAGTGAAGAATATAATAAAGGTCATCTACGTAATAAAATAAATAAATGAAAACACTCAGCCCTGATGGCTATCGATGCCGAGAAAGCATTTGATAATATACGATGGAATCATGTAATATATACTTTGGAAACATTTAGATTTAAAGGGAAGTTCAACGATGTAGTAAGGACCCTATACGGTATAACAAACCTATGTCTATAACTATCGCAGCTGGATGTCTGTCTGAAGCCTTCGCGCTACACAGAGGCACGGACAAGGATGCCCGCTGTCCCCCCTACCCTTTAATATTTGCTATAGAGCCTCTAGCCCACTTTCTGAGACAGCTAACAGAATTTGAGGTTATAAAGATGGGAAAAAAATATTTCAAATTAGCAATGTTTGCGGACGATATTTTTCTATTAATATCTAACCCCAATAGATCATTAGAGAAAATTATTGAGACTATCACAAGGTTCGTCTCCTTTGCTGGATTTAAAATAAATGTATCCAAAACTAAGCTCATGTACATAAACACGCCAGATAGAACCACAAAAACAACAGGCTACCGATAAAAGTAACAAAAGCCCCAATTAAGTACCTAGGAATAACCTAGAAGCAGATCTCACGAAACTATATGAAAAAAACATCAAGTCAAGTTGAAAAAATGCTGGAAGAGATGAGATCCTGGGTGACATTTCCACTGTCATTTTTTGGTAGGGAATGTGTCATACAAATTATATCATTCGCAAGGCTGCTCTATATCCCCTCCAAACACTCCCACTGCTAATTAAACACAGCGATATTAATGAGCAAAATAAGGGGATGAGCAAATTCCTTTGGCACGGGAAAAAAAAACAAGAATAGTGCTAATAAAACTACAGATGGCAAAAGAAAGGGGAGGAATTAACATACCAAATATACGAGACTATAACCTAGCCTGCATACTAAGACATGTGGGAGATTGGACCCAAGGAAAAATCATAAATAAGGAGGAGAAAGAGTTTGTCATTCAGGGAGCTAATCAACATATAATATACTGGAAAACCAGGTATTCCAATATATCCAACTGCTAAACTATGGGAGAAAACTCCAAGACTACAAAAAACATATACTAGAAAACAATGCAATAGACACTTATTTCAGTCAAGACACAGATACCAGATACTCGTTAGTTGACATTTATAAATTGATTAGAGACCAAGACATAGAGAAAAATAACAAAAAAAATATAGAATCATGGCAGCAAGACTTCCAAGAAGTTCAGACGATGGAAGATCTAACAATTGGGTATGTCAAGACGCAAAATAATTACATCAGAAAACTGGAGAGAAATGCAATTCAAGATAATGCATAAGACATTTATACCCTTCATCAGGCATATACGAATGTAGAAGCAGACACAACAAAATGCCCAAAATGCACCCTCCCTAAAGCTAACCTGAAGCTCTGTCGCTAGACGTGCAAAAAAATTAACGAGTTCTGGACACAGGTCCTACAATATATTAAAGAAATTACGAAAATTAGCTGGTATGACACCCCCTTCCCATGATATTTGCCAATACTGAACCTTGGATAATTAAGTTCAATCAAAATAGGGGAGTGATTCTCCCAACAGAGATGATTCTCTTGGTTGCCAGAAAAGCCATTATGATCAAGTGGTTGGACACACAAGCGCCTAACATAGAACTTATAAAATCCCTCTTGGTCAAACTGATCACGATAGACAGAATATTTACCGAACAAGTAGGGGTTAAGCAGTTTGACAAATTTGACCAAAAAATGGCAGATGACTATAAACTCCTTTCCCCAGACAGAACTGAATAAATTCAGTGGTCACCCAAGATAACAATATAAACTGAAACGGATGGGAATCCTGATAAAGGAAATAGAAAATAAAGAGAATATCCTACAACACAACATAACAGATCAGAACAAAAACTAAGAGCCTAGGCAAAGTCAAATACAAACACGATAATCAAAAGAAAACACAGGATTCACAAGCAAGCTATGAAACAAGGTTTTGAGTTACAGTAAATGGTCGAGACCTATTAGATCAAGACTAGTTATAAGGTTGAAAAAAAAAAATGGGTATAGCAAATATGTATTGGAATATGTGACACTAAGCCGAAGAAACTAGACCAAATGCGGAGAACTACCCTGATATACAAAAGAACAAAGTAAAAGCTCATAAGTGGTTTAAGTAGATGACCTACTGTGCCGGCCACCTTTAACCTAACACTTACCCGCAATTGTTCGGGGCTTTTTTTTTTCAGCCCCAAACTTGGCCGCGCACCAGACGCATCTTGCGGCCGTTTCTCCTGATCAGCGCTAATGGCGCTGAACAAAGGAAGCGCCTGCAGCGCCGAAAAGACAAAAAAAAAGCCTGCGTCTGCACGCGGTTTAAAAATACTCGCGGAGAAAGCCGCATTAGATTAAAGCGGGCCGCCACTGTAGAGAGAAAAAGAGGACAAATATATGTGACAACAATGTAAGATATTATAGGATGTTCCATGGACATACAATATGCTACAATGAAATGTATCTGCAAACACCTTAATAAAAAGATACTTTATTAAACAAAATACTGTCATTGTTAAAAAATAAATGCCCATTGTAGATGGTTACAAGATTTGATATCACCTTAAAAGCAAGTTATTACTTTTTTGAAGACTTAAAGGATACATTTTTTTTTACATAGGGTTGAAGCAGGCGATCCCTGGAGCTCAAATTAATGTGGTTCAGCTCCAGGGACCCTCTGTTTTCCGAGATACATACCACCATAGGGGATGCCGTGGACTCAATGGAGTTTAAAGCCCCAAGTCATGCGGGTCAATAGGAAGCTACACCGGTTGACGTCAAAGCTTCCTATTGACCTGTAAGATGCGGGAGCTTTGAAAATTCGCCATTACATGAACCACATGGCTGAGCCGGTGAGGTTACTAGCCTCCCCAACGGAGGTTAAGTATCTCTGGAAGCAGGGGTTCCTGGAGCTGAAATTAATGAGGTTCAGCCCCGGAGACCCCCCTGCTCCAAACCTATGTAAAAAAAAATACAAATAATGAAGGCCGCTTGGATTGTCGCTTTAAGATTTACAATAGTCAAGTACTTTTTAGAAATCCCCTATGTTTCAAACAAGATACACAAATTTCACAAGGAATATAAGAGGAATGTCATGAGTGGCAGTAAAATAAGCGGTGAAAAAAAAAAGTATTTAGTGTAATCAGGCAATCATGTCCTAATTACAAAGGAGAATCCTTGGTAAAAAAATGTAGTGTAAAAAGTAATTTATATGGCTAATCGGCAAAATGTAATTGTTTTTGTTCATTGTTCATATGCTTTGAAAAGACTGAGTACACCTCTCAGGAATGACGGTATTGTGCCATTTACACCAGTGGGGAAAGAGAACCACTTTTTTTTAAAATTTGAAAATCTGCATTCACATTAGCAACTATCTGCAGTCAATTAGAAAATATATCTCTCCCACCCTTACTTGCAAAATGTTAACTATTGACATACAGATGTAGCCAGGCTTCCTGTCCTCGGAACCACGGGAAGAAAAGCAAAACGCTGTTACTCTAGGTTACGTTAAAAACCGCGACTGCCTGCAGGGCGGTTCGTTCTGCTGAATGGGACCACCCACTGAGAAGCTCTCTCTGCCGGGGGAAGCCGCAGGATCCGGATCTGGTGACATCTTTAAATGTCTACCAAAGTATGTCCAACAAATACAAGACATTAAAGGTCATCCTTAGCCACACACTTTAAATGTATCCCTTCCTCCAATGTACTGAAACATCAATAGTTCACTAAATATGCAAAACTATGTATTTTCAACTGCTGGTCCTTTGCAGAAGGAGGGAACTGCAATGAATACAATACTGCATCATGCATTTACTATATATTGCACTGATGTTGATGAAGAAACATTGAACGGGTATCCTTTTTTGTTGCTATGATCACCTTTGAAATGTTATATAGCACATGCTAAGAGATGGAGGTCTGTATGACGTGTAATGTTTGAGGTGGTTTGCTAACTGCTGGTGAATCAGTTGTGAATCTACATTCAGAGATAACAGGGCAGGTTCATTAGCACAGCCGATGCAGTGTTAACTCCCATGAAGCCAATGGGAGTTAATGCTGGATCAGGTGCGCTAACATGTACGGTGCTTGATGAATCTGCCCCAATGGGTTAATTTCCATTAAACATTGCCAGCCACACTGTATAATGAATGGCCTGAAGAAAGTGGTACATTTGCATTCAAACCACGTCAGTGACAGATGCAAACCACAGTTTAGTAAGTTAGCAATGGAAATTAAACTGCCTCATATCAAGCAATTACACAATTTATATCAGGGGTAGCTAAATCCAGTCCTCAAGGGCTACCAATGGGTCAGGCTTTCATGATATCCTTGCTTCAGCACAGGTGGCTCAATCAGTGTCTCAGTCTTTGACTGAGACACTGATTGAGCTACCTGTGCTGAAGCAGGCATATCCTGAAAACTTGACCTGTTAGTAGCCCTTGAAGACTGGAGTTGGCTACCTCTGGTTTATACAGATGTAGCCCATTCAACTGTAGCCCTCTTTCCTGCTGATATAGAGCTGGCCTAGCCCGCATGGGTGGCTACAGCTATTGACCGGGGGTGCGCCCCCCCCCCCCAGCTAGGCTGTTGGTCGCGTGCGCGATCAGGGAAGGCAGTTGGGGCAGTTAGTTTTTAAATAGAGCCAAGGAACAAGCAACTGTCACTTGTTCCTTGGCGTTCAAAAGTTCAACCCACGACCACTCTCAGTTTTCTGGGCATAGTAATTGATTCAGTGAACAGGGAATATAGGTTACCTCCTGAGAAGTTAGTTGTTTTGGGGTCACAACAGATATTCGGAAGGATTTGGCGGTGTGGCAAGAATTCTTACAGAGTTACAACGGAAGGACGTTGTGGAGGGGGCGTCCAGCGCGGAACGATGAGCTGCAGCTATTTACGGATACGGCTGGGTCCGTAGGGTTTGGTGTATATTTTAATGGAGCTTGGTGTGCGGAGGAATGGCCAGAGGATTGGCGAGGGACTCAGCTTATCAGGAATCTGACATTTTTGGAACTTTTCCCTTTACTAGTGGCTGTACATCTTTGGGGGAACAAGTTTGCTAACAGGGAGGTGACGTTTTGGTCCAACAACTTGGGTGTGGTGGAGGCTGTGAATAATTTTGGTTCACGGTCCCCACCAGTGTTGGTTCTGTTGAGGCATTTTGTGTTACGGTGTTTACAGCTTAATATAGGTTTCAAGGCTAGGCATGTTCCTGGGGTGGAGAACAACATTGCTGATGCATTATCACGTTTGCAGATGGAGCTGTTTCGGAGGTTGGCACCGGGGGCGGAGACCCAGGGCGAACGGTGCCCAGCAGTCTTGTGGGATCTGGTAACGGAGGTGTGATTGATATAATCAAGGCTTCACTCGCCCCGGGTACGTGGGGTGCTTAGGTGGCTGCTTGGCGAGAATTTCGGGAGGTGGAAATGTTGGCAGGAGGAAAGATCTCGGAGGTAGACATTTTGCTGGGTCACATGATGAGTTTGAGGGACAAGGGTTTAGCTGGTGGATCCATAGGGAGAAAGATGGCGGGTATATCGTTCTTCCTTAGGCTGTATGGTAGGGTTGATGTGTCCAAGTGTTTTGTGGTAAGGAAGGTGCTAGCAGGCATGGTTAAAGGGATAACTAGCAGGGATGGCAGAAGACCAGTGACGCCGGTAATTTTGGAAGGTTTGTTGCGGGCCACAGACGTGGTATGCTCTTCCAGTTTTGAGGCAGTACTTTTTAAGGTCACATTCATCATAGCATTTTTTGCAGCTCTGCGAGCAGGTGAATTGGTTTGTGTATCCAAGAAAGGAGGGGGTGGCTTGCAGCGGGCTGACGTAAGTTTAGGAGAAGGTTTGGTGAGGTTGCTGGTACGGAGGTCTAAAACGGATCAGAAAGGAAAGGGAGCGTGGATCTTGTTGAAGGGCTTGCCTGGAAGTGTGGTGTGCCCAGTAAAAGCGTTGGAAGATTATTTGGCCATTAGGCCAGAACAAGGGGGTCCACTGTTAGTGCACAAGTACGGGGGGGCATTGTCAAGGTTTCAATATTTGCGGGTCTTTCGGATGTGTCTCAAGCAGCAAGGGTTAGAAGGGGGGCAGTATGGAACGCATTCTTTTCGCATTGGGGCAGCGACGGAAGCAGCACGCGTTGGGCTCGCGGTAGCAAAGATACAGAGGATTAGGCGCTGGAAGTCAGACAGTTACCGGACATACATCAGGCCGGATTTGGTAGGGGAGAATGTTGCGATAGAGTAATCACTCTGCTGTTGTTTTTCTTTTTTCCCACCATGTTTTTGCCTCCTCAGATTTCGTGGTAATTTGGATCGTGGGAGATTCAATGGTACACTGGGCGGGGAAGAGGGCGAATTCGCGCCCTTATGGAAAGAATTTAGGTTTGAGTATGGAGCAGGTGGAGGTAACGTGGTTGGGGATGAGAGGGATGCGGTGGGGACGTCTTTTTCCGCTGCTAATTTCTAGGGCCAGGGGTAGGAGGGCACCGGACATCATCATTATTCATGTTGGGGGTAATGATGTGGCAAAATTGCGGTCGATTGATTTATTCCAGCAGATTAAGCAAGATTTGGCGCGCATGTTAGCGTTTTGGCCAAAGGTGCAATTATTTTGGTCCGAGATAATATGCAGGTTGGTTTGGAAAGGTGCGCGTATCCCGGGGAGAGTTAACAAGACGAGGAAGAGGTTAATCAGGAAGGTGGGGAATTTCTTGGTTCAATGTGGGGGTGGGGTCATTCGTCACCCGCAGTTTAGTTTTTAATTGAGTGGATGGTTTAGGGAAGATGGGGTACAGTTGTCGGATGTGGGTGTGGATATGTTTAATAATGATTTACAGGAAGGTTTGGAAGAGGTCATAAGGGGTATGGCGGTACGGGTCTGATTTAAGGGGGTTAAACAGGCCCGTTGGTGGCGGCAGTTGGGGGGGGGGTAGGTGCTTGTTCCCCAGAAGTGGCTCGGGGCTGGTTATCGGGGGGTTTGAAGCAAGGGGGCAGGTCACCGGGACGTTCTTCCGGGTTCCCCCTTTGCGTTGCCCAGCCCTGAGCATTCTGGCGCGGACAGGTGGTACGCTGTCCCCATTTGTGTTAATAAATAAGCCGCGGCCTTTTACCTCCATATATGTGTCCTCTTGTTATTTGTATGTCTTTATGTAGAGGGTTTTTATGAGAGTGGGGGGGGAAGCTCGCGCCTCCTTGGTCATAGAGCTAGCCTAGCCCGCATGGGTGGCTACAGCTATTGACCGGGGGGTGCGCCCCCCCCCAAGCTAGGCTGTTGGTCGCGTGCGCGATCAGGGAAGGCAGTTGGGGCGGTTAGTTTTTAAATAGAGCCAAGGAACAAGCAACTGTCACTTGTTCCTTGGCGTTCAACAGTTTCCCACCCACCCATCCCTTTTGACTTGTTAAAAAAAAAAAAAAAAAAAATTTGTTTCCGTGTTAACATTTCTTTATTTTGCAGATAAATAAGAGTATATATTCGAGACAAGGAAGAAAAGATAACGATGGAGGGGTCAGTGGACCAATTGCTTTGTCGCGGCGGCAGTTGGGGGGGGTAGGTGCTTGTTCCCCAGAAGTGGCTCGGGGCTGGTTATCGGGGGGTTTGAAGCAAGGGGGCAGGTCACCGGGACGTACTTCCGGGTGCCCCCTTTGCGTTGCCCAGCCCTGAGCATTCTGGCGCGGACAGGTAGTACGCTGTCCCCATTTGTGTTAATAAATAAGCCGCGGCCTTTTACCTCCATATATGTGTCCTCTTGTTATTTGTATGTCTTTATGTAGAGGGTTTTTATGAGAGGGGGGGGGAAGCTTGCGCCTCCTTGGTCATAGAAAGACTACTAATGCTGTGTATACTTGCTGGCTCAGCGAGATCTGGGCCTCCGCTAACTGGGAGCCTGGGATAACAATATGTACTTGGCAACGCCTTCACTTACCCAGGATCCCCAATAACTAAGATTTCCCTAGGCAAGAATAATGATAATAAGCAACAACGTGGTAACCTTTTTCTAGCAAGTGAATGCAAACCCTAATTATACACTTATCACACATATAACACATATAATCACAGTGCATGAATGGCTGGTAAAAGCAATCAGACACCTGTAGCCTTGCCACACGTCAACTGGAGTTATGTCCCCATTTCCCACCACCGCGTGTACCCCACACCATGTCCAATGTACTGGACCAGTCCCTTGGTCACTCAACCCAGTGTCCCCAAAGAACCCTCCCCCAAGGCGGGATCAGCGCCTGCAGGTACCGGTGTTGGTGCACTTATTTATAATACCTTCCGACCGTGTCCGCAGTCGGTAAATGAGCTTCACAAAGGATCCGCCAATCCAGCATAGTCTCCTACAGGTAGTTGCTTGTCTCCAGCAGCTTGCTCCCAAACCACTGACCGCACAGCAGTGCAGAAAGAATACTGTGTCTCTGTCTGCTAGTACAGTAAAGGGTATGCTGTCCCTATATATATGGCGGTTCCCTGCAGTACCACAAGCTGATGGTGACTCAGGGTCTGCACTGGGGCCTAAGTGAAATCTCTGGCCTATGCAGGTGGGTCACTGACCCCCTGCAACACACACCTCCTCTCCCCTTCCTTCCCCGGGGCGCACTGCTAGCGTGGTCTCTCCCCACGCTTCCCTTTCCTGCCTGCCAGCAAATCCTCTTCTGCTATTCACTCCCTGGCATCACATGTCCCTGCTGAGGCTCATGGGAATTGTAGTCCCTGCTCAGAGCCTCTGTTCTATTGGCCAGCCTTCGCGCGCTATTCACTGCACATGCGCGAACTTCCTCAGTGCCTACCGTTGCGCATGATACTGCGCATGTGCTAGACACAACATGGCGGCGCCCTATGCTATCGGGCCGCCGCGGATCCCCAGGAATGCTCCTTGCTCAGCCCCCACCTTCCTAAGTGCCGGCGGGTCTGCCGCTCGTCCCTGACAATGCCCGCGATCACCCCCCGCAGCGGAGGTACCAAGAGGGACCAGGGGAACACCACTACACAACCACCTGCGACAGCAACAAGAAAAAAGCATTCTGCCACAGTCCTAAAATCCCACTGCTGTGGGCATAACATTAGGTTATTTATCATTCCTGCAGCTAGTCGGAGGAGCAGAACTGCAGCTGAGAGTGGTTGCAGAGAATGTTAAACAGGTCAAGTGTACTTACAGAAATCATAGGCTTTGTGATGACCTTTTCAGTGTTTGCGTGCAATGATACTACCACACCACAACTAGAAACAGAAACAAAAAGTATAATAATGGTCAAAGATGTGTATGCTGAGCTCGTGGAATACATCATTATGATGTATGATGAGGAAGAGATTCTCTGTGTTATCTTGCTTCAGAAAATCACCCACAGGACATTTCTGGACTGGGTAAGAAAGGATAGATATGAGAAACAAAGGAAAAAAGATAATCAATATGAACAAAAAAGTGGGAAATCACAATCTAAGGTTCCAGCACTCACTGACTCTGAGAAAATATGATACTATGGGTATGCCACAATAATAAGCGATTCAATGTACTCAAGATAATATTTGGAGTAATGCGGCACAAATGCACAAACACAGATAATCCAGTGGTGATTGGGGTGAAAAATAAAGGGATAGGAAGTGGGACAACAAACGGATAAGAGAGTGAGGACAGTACAAACAAGGGGGAGGGTAATAAGGGGGGCAACGTTTTGGGGGGACACTCCTTCCTCAGGCCCATTCCCTCGGGTCTTAAAAGACCATAAGGTACTTCCCTTTACCCTGACACCCCAATAACGAGAACAGCACTCAAAGAGCAACACAATGCAAATAGAAAGTAGAAAAACACTGAGTACACCAGAGAAGGAATAATAAGCAAGGTGAACCTCTTTGAGTGCTGTTCTGGTTATTGGGGTGTCAGGTGACGAAGTAATATTGCTAAAATGAAGATACTGTTGATATATTACTCAAATGGACTGGGGGGGTCTCTGGAGAAGGATTGCAAGTGATGTTTAGTTTCCATTTTGTAAAGTTAGTTATGTCTAGTACCCATTTTGTGAGTAAGAATGTGTCCGGGGTAATTGAGAGATTTCGGTCCTAAGTTGATTTACGAATATGCCTAAAGTAACGCCCACATTCCTAGTGAGAGTTGGTACGAGGTAACTATTCATAGCTGTTTTGAGGCCAGTTCTAACCAGGTTTAATGAGCTGTAATATGATTGGTTTAAGAATTAAGGAGTGGTTAGTGTAATCTGCCTAGTAACAGTTTTAGACAAAGGAACCAAAAATGTATAAAGGTTGCTGCCTGGACACTCCCTGGCAGAGAGAGTCTTGTAGACTTTTGAATGAGTATGATGATACTGTACAATAAACTACTGTACTTATTATCAATTGAACCCCGTTTGTCAATTAGGAACATTGGCACAGGGTAAAGGGAAGTACCTTATGGTCTTTTAAGACCTGAGGGAACGGGCCTGAGGAAGACCCCCCCCCCCCCCGAAACGTTGCCCCCCCTGATTACCCTCCCCCTTGTTTGTACTGTCCTCACTCTCTTATCCGTTTGTTGTCCCACTTCCTATCCCTTTATTTTTCACCCCAATCACCACTGGATTATCTGTGTTTGTGCATTTGCGCCGCATTACTCCAAATATTATCTTGTGTACATTGAATCGCTTATTATTGTGGCATACCCATAGTATCACATTTTCTCAGAGTCAGTGAGTGCTGGAACTTTAGATTGTGACTATAAGTTGTTGGAAGAATTTGGGTCCTCCTGGTTCCGTCAGCACCCGGCACATGCATTTCTTTAATCTGAGTGAGTGCTGTCTACTCAATTGTTATAGGTTTAAGAAGTGGGAAATGTTGCTTCAAAACTTAGTAAACAAATGTAAATATTCACAGAGAGCTACTTTAATGTTCTAGATTGGTTTGACATATTGTTGCCAAATAAGGTCAATAAAATATCTTCTTGTCAGCATGAATGAATTGTAGGCCGGTATATGCCTTTCAATATGATTTGGTACAATGCTGTTATTTTTCTTCTTCATCCCCTAAATATGCTTAGTTTGTTGATGACTACAGGAATCTTTCATCTTCATTTCTTTCCAACTCTCCTTGTCCATAGAATATCTGGGAAGGTGGAGAAAAGAGTGTGCTGATATCAAGAGGAAAATGTCCCTACCCAATCTGCTGTGAGCTTTCATGGAGAAGATTTTAATCCCATCCAGGAATGGAGCTGATCTCCTCTCTAATACAGGGAAGACCTATTAAATAATAAAAACAAACAGGGAAGAACAGAGCAAAAAAAAAAGAGAGAGAAACTGTAGAGAGAAACATAAAAGACATAGGAATATATGGCAATGAATGGATATGGGAATAATTAAATGACAACTAAGGGGAAAAAAACATATAGGAGCTATGGATCATTCAGGAGTTTCTTAACTTGTAAATATTTCATTTCACATTTGATTTTATAGCTGTTCTCTTCTCCTCCCCCCCCCCCCCCACACAAGAGTGCAGCTGCTGGATATTCATAGACATTTTGTTTTTCTATGTTTTCAGAAGTAGTGGAAAAAAATATTTATTTTGTCCCTACTGCCCAAAGCTGGGTCTCCTTTAGTCTTCTGGATAACAGTTAAAAAATAAAGAGCATTGTTTGTATTAATAGTATTGGCCAGGAAGAAATAGAAAGATATTTTCAAAGACATCCATTCAGTGCATGAATGGCAAAGTGCCAGCAAAATACATTTTTGTACAAATTGGTTTGAGCATCAAATTTGTCGATCAAACTGAGAACTCCATAATTGCATTGGTAATTATTACTGATTACAATGAAACAAAGTTTATAGAGGAAATAATTGCATGAAACAAATTAGTCAAACGATTACAGTATATCTTCCCTCTGCCAATCCATTTGGTGTCATCAATATAATAGACATTCAATACAAATGCTTAGGGTACAATTTTAGAAAGTACATAAAACAGTGAACAGCGGATTTAGATTTGACAAACAGTGGAGATGTAGAAGAAACGTACTGCACAGGTGCCGGTTTATTACTCATAAAAATAAGACCCCAAGTTAAAGTTGACCAAAAAGATTCCCAAATGACAATGGAATTGACAAGGATCTGTGTGCAGTTTGAGTTAGAGAGAAAAACGTCATGAACTGCTGTTAGTTTATTTCAGACAGAGTGGACATTCCATAATGAGCAGCAAAATGGATGGGAGGCAGGTTATATGAATAATGTTAATGTAAAGAAAGCCCTAACAGTTAGGGAAGAGTGGCATGAGCTCTGTACTTAGCCCCTATCCCCTTCTTTCAGATGTTGTAAAGAGGGATATCTAGAAACGTTGGAGGACTGTGGGTTGCTCCTCCCTGTGGAAAGGAACTCAGAGGTGTGGGTCAATAGGGAGTGGAAAGGTTAATAAAAAGGAGGGGATAGGGATGTGACCAGTGTGTGTGGGGGAGGAGCGGTAGTTGGTCAGCTATATGAAGTGGCAGGAAGGAAGAGGAAGCACAGTCACATGCTCTCATAGGGAAATCTGCTGTGTTTAGATCACTTACCCTATGGATGATCTGGAGGGTGCAGAAGAGGACCTCCTGTGGTGGCTGGATGAGGTGGTGAAGAGGCGCGGGAGAGAGTTTATGGGATTTTTGAGGGACGCTATGGTTGGTTTGGTTGAGAGGTCACACTCATAGTGGTTCAAAACCTGTCGCTTTTTCTTCCGCAATATTACAAAGATTCGCAATTTCCTCTGTTGCTCGACTGCTAAAACTCTGAATCAGGCCCTCATTCTTTCCTGTGTTGATTACTGTAACCTCCTGCTGTCCGGCCTTCCTGCCTCTCGCCTGTCTCCCCTACAATCTATCCTAAATGCTGCTGCCAGAATCACTCTACTCTTTCCTAAATCTGTCTCGGCGTCTCCCCTGCTGAAATCACTCTCCTGGCTTCTGATCAAATCCCGCATCTCGCACTCAATTCTCCTCCTCACTTTTAAAGCGTTACACTCTTCTGCCCCTCCTTACATCTCAGCTGTAATTTCTCGCTATGCACTATCTCGACTCTTGCGTTCTTCTCAAGGATGTCTTCTCTCTACCCCCTTTGTATCTAAAGCCCTCTCCCGCCTTAAACCTTTCTCACTGACTGCCCCACACCTCTGGAATGCCCTTCCCCTCAATACCCAACGAGCACCCTCTTTATCCACCTTTAAGACCCACCGTAAGACACACTTGCTTAAAGAAGCATATGAGTAGCACTGTGGCTAATATTATACGCATGATACATCAAGCTTGGCCCCCTGCAGATGCACTTACCAGAATACCATCCCACTGTCTCTGTACGTTCTTCCTACATACCAATTAGATTGTAAGCTCCTCGGAGCAGGGACTCCTCTTCCTAAATGTTATTTTCATGTCTGAAGCACTTATTCCCATGACCTGTTATTTATATTTGTTATTTATATGATTGTCGCGTATTACTACTGTGAAGCGCTACATTAATGGTGCTATATTAATAAAGACATACAATACAATACAAAATGGTGGCAGAAAGGTATTGAGCCAGGCAGGGGGAATTTGGGCTGGGGGCTTGCACCAGCAGTGAGTTTGCCAAATGAGGGAGCCCAGTGATTCTTTAACGGGGATAGTGGTGGCCTGGGAAAGTATGGTGGGAGTTTGGGAGCTCTGGAGGTGGCAGCTTCCAAGTTAAAATGTAAATTACCAAACCAGAATCTTGATGGCAGATATCCTGACAGCTGCGAGATGTTCCATAGCTTTAGCTGGAAAAAATTGAAAGTCCCTTCAATTCCCTCAGTGGCTCGCAAAATTATTTAAGCCATGTTGATGGAGAAACTTACGGAATTCCTACGACAGAATACTCACACATTTTATAGAGTCAAGGAACTCTGGCTAGCCTAGTATCCAGAAAGCCCAACTTATAGAGTCAATATGATACAGCCTCAGGTATGCTCAAAAGAGAAGATTGCACTTGTTCCTCGGGACACCAACCAATTTCCCCTTTTCTTTCCCTTCCCCTCACTAATGCTACTCTACATACTAATGGCCCTTCATGCTGATTTGAGGGACCCTCAGTTGATGGGTATAACAACGTGTGTTGTCATTTATTGATATCTGCGATCTGAGTACCCGGTGAGCATTTTATGTCAAATTATCGCTACCTGCAATACTGTATGTTACCCTATGCCCCCTGACCCTTACTTCACCCTCCCCCTTTATTTTTTCTGTAAGCTTTTACCCCACCCCCTACAGTAAGTCTACTGTTTATATGAAAACAAATCAAATGTAAGTATTAAAAAAAAAAGTATTCTGAGGGGCCTTTTCATTAAACTCTGATATTGTGTAAGTGCTGTATACACATAGAGCTCACACTGAAGAAAGTGACTGCAGCTAATGGATACACAGTATAAAGAGATAAAGACCAATTCTGAAGCTAATATCTTTACCAATGAGTTGCTGGCAGGGAAGTTTTTTTTAAAGAGCAGACATTTTATTAAATGTATTCGTTTTACTTCCCTTATTTGTACTTATAGCAGAATTTGCATATGCTATTGCTATTAAGATTGAAGATGCCCAATATATGGGAATAATTTAGCAAAGTGAGCTTAACGAGGCTGAACAATGTGTAGAAAACTGTGCTCACAGTGGAAGCATTCAAGGTGAAATAAAGAGCAAGCCAACTTATAAATTGTTTAGGCAAGCAGCTAATTAAAATGTTTCAGCACAGCACAATTTACAGTGAGTTGGATTTTGGGGAGGATTAGTATTCCTGTGCAGTAATTTAGAATGAGGTATAGTCCAAATCAGATTCGGATATTTGTTTCACATTGATGTTTAGGTTATCGAATGCTTACAAAATGAGACCATTTACAAAACCAATGAACGTTTGGTAAATCCATACAGGTAGCTATTAAGCTTATTTGCTTCCGTACTATATTTGAAGAGCACTGCACATCCAAGGGAGAGACTTGTGAGGTGTTGAAAACTCTTCTACACCGCTATACTGTACGAGAAAAACAATAATTTTCTTGTTAGGTGTTATAGTCTACAGCAGGGGTAGCCAACTCCAGTCCTCAAGGGCTACCAACAGGTCAGGTTTTCAGGATATCCCTGTTTCCGCACAAGTGGCTCAATCAGTGGCTCCATCTTTGATAGAGCCACTGATTGAGTCAACTGTGCTGAAGCAGGGATATCCTAGGAACCTGCCTTGTTGCTGGCCCTTGAGGACTGGGGTTTTCTACCTCTGGTATACAGTGTATGTGAGCAGTGAGTGGTCTATCAAGTGACTGCATGCGATAGAACAGTAATCTAAAGTTGTATGTGTCTTATGTCAAGTACATGCTGTCAACAGCAGTCAAGCAAAGCAAAGTTAGAGAAAGTACCGACCTGGTTAACATGGCTGTTATTGAACCACTTTGATGGCAAATGTCATTAAAGTGGAGTGTCATAAATAAACACGCTTATGTTTTGGATCAACATTTTCACTAGATACAGGTGGATTTTCTAGACAACTGAACTCAAAATAAACAACCTATGTGTTACTGACAATATCATATAAGACCATATACTGTAATATCATACAAATAACAGTAAAATTGCCATCCTATAATTTTATATTACCAGATGATTTGTTGACAGAAAACGCGTTCAATGTTAAGACTGGTAAGTCTATATGCTGTAACATGGATATATACAATATAACATACAATTATAGCGTAGGGAGCTTTAAAAAACCTAGGATTTCTTCAAAAGATTTATACACTATAATTTAATCTACAAAGTGCCTGGTGGCGCAAAGCAGATTGGACGATCTGTATCTCTGTTTTAATCATGGCTGGAAAAAAAAAAAAAAAAAAAAAAATATATATATATATATATATATATATATATATATATATATATATATATATATATAGGGGGGAATAATTTAACTGATAAATTATAAACTTGATATAAATTGTAATTTTGAATTATAATTAACCCTAAAAACAGGTGAAATTATCTATCGACTAACTAAAAAAGGGGATTGTATATCATTATGAAATAATTATAAATTAATAATAGGAAAATGTTATTAATACTAAACCAGACTTAACACCAAAATAAATTATGATAATAATTATTGCTTACAATCTAATTAGTAGTATACCGTGGGAAGGGGGGAGAGAGAGAAGGGGAGCCCCGCATCAGCTGGCAAATAACATATAAATGAGTAAGCAAAATATGAAATCATGAGGTGCAAATAGGGACAGGGGATTGGATAAACTAAACAGAAAGATACCCCAATGAATGCACTCAAAATGATAAGTAGATATGGTAGGAACACGTAAAATGTGAATATTTAATATACATAATAATAAAAATGATTGTAAAGAGGTATGTGGTAGCAAGGTCCAAGACCACTCCCTGAGGACATACCATTTGACACTACAACAGTGAGAAGGAATAGAAAGGGTGACAGGAGATGGGAGAGAGGGACAAGAAGAGGAAGGAATCTCCTGAGTGTCACAGTATCCCCCCCTTGAGGATCAATCTCCGAGTGATCCAACCACGGCTTAAGGGGGAATTTCCGGTGAAACTGGGAAAGCAACCTTGGGGCGTGGACATGATGTGCCGGTACCCAGAAACGTTCCTCAGGACCGTACTGCACCGACACACTTTATTCGAGCAAATACCCAGTATGTACCTGGCAGATACCTGGAATGCGCCGCTCCTCACCTCTGACAAGCCCCGTTGCGTTTGCCTTCCCAGCCTGGGTTCATGCCTGGCTGACGGGCGGCTGATCTGTTAAATGATAATGATTAGGATTTAATAGGCTGCAATGCTTCGCGTGTCTACCAGATGGCATAAATTCATGAATTGTAATGCAGTATATATATATATATATATACTGTGCAGTATTGCAGCCAGCGGGAATAAAATGCTTCAATCCCTGCCTGGAAAATAACCCAATGCACTCGGGCAGAAAACAGTCACAAACCTCAATACACCCGGGTATACCCGAATTCGTGGGACTAGCCGAGCTCGAATAAAGTGTGTCGCCAGTGTAGCCCTTCTTTTTTTTTTAAATACAAGAGTCGATAAGGGACTGTATTTCATACTCCTGTTGACCCATGGTGGACACTGGAGTAGGTTTCCGCGAGAGATCCGGGAAGTGAGGGCCGGAGACAAACTCTTTGAGGAGGGAAAGATGAAAGACCGATGGGATTTTCATAGAGGGGGGAAGCTCGAGGCGATAGGTCACAGGGTTGACCTTCTCTATGATTTTAAAAGGTCCCAAGAATCTAGGGGACAGTTTGGGTGAAGGAGACTTGAGCCTAATGTTCTTGGATGACAGCCAGACTAGATCACCGGGTTTGAATGAAGGTCCATTCTGGCGGTGGCGATCAGCTTTGATCTTTTGCTTGGCTACTGCAGATTGTAAGGACTTGAGAATCTTTTTCCAGGATTCTTTCAAGTTGGTGATATGAGAGTCGGCTGCAGGCACTCCAGAAGGAGAAGGTGAGAGAGGGAGGCTACTTGGGTGAAAGCCACAGTTGATAAAAAAAGAAGACTCCTGAGTGGACTCGTTCTTTAAGGAATTGATGGCAAATTCGGCCCATGGTAGAAGATCCACCTAGTTATCTTGTGAGTCGGAAATGAAGCACCTCAGATACTGTTCGAGAGTTTGGTTCATCCTTTCAGTTTGGCCGTTTGTGTGTGGATGATATCCGGAGGAGAACAAGTACGAGATACCCAATCTTTGAGAGAAAGCTCGCCAGAATTTCGAGATGAACTGGGATCCCCGGTCTGAGACGATAGAAATGGGAACTCCATGCAGCCTAAAGATTTCTTTGGAGAAGACATCCGCCAAGGTAGCCGAGTTGGGAAGACCCTTGAGGGGAACAAAATGAGCCTGTTTTGAAAATCTATCAACTACGACCAAGATACTATTCATCCCTTTGGACACTGGCAGTTCAACGATAAAGTCCATTGAAATGTGTTTCCAAGGTTGTTCCGGGATGGGAAGGGGTAGCAGAAGTCCAGACGGCTTATGATGGAGAATTTTACTCTGGGCACAAACCGGACAGTCGGACGTAAAATTGAGGATATCTTGATTCATCTTGGGACACCATAAAGTCTGTTTAATGAGATCAGCTGTCCTCTTGAAGCCTGGATGACCAACTGCTCTGGAGGAATGACCCCAAAGTAAGACTTTATGGTGGAAGCGTGGAGCCGCATAGAGATGTCCTTCTGGTACCCTGAACCTGCTGGGGACATGAGCTTGTGCCTTGTGGATCTCATCCAATACATCAAAGTTGTTAGCCGAGATTATGCACTTGGCCGGGAGAATAGGTTCAGAGATTTCTTTAGCCTCGGTCTCCGAGGCGAACTGACGAGAAAGGGCATCCGCTTTAACATTTTTGGTACCAGGGATGTAAGAGATGGTGTAGTTGAAGCGGGAAAAGAAGAGTGACCAGCGAGCCTGGCGGGACCCCAAGCGACGAGCACCCTCAATATATAACAAATTCTTGTGGTCGGTGAGAATGGCGATTGGTTCCTTGGAACCCTCTAACAGATGTCTCCATTCCTGGAGAGCCAACTTAATGGCCAAAAGTTCATGATTACCGACATCATAATTCTTTTCTGCTGCTGAAAATTTCCGGGGAAAAAAACCACAAGGATGGAGTTTCTCTTGGGGAGAAGTCCTCTGGGACAGGACTGCGCCAGCTCCTACGTCTGAGGCATCAACCTCCAAAGTAAAGGGGAGGGAGGTGTCCGGATGACGCAGGATGGGGGCAGACACGAACGCCTTCTTGAGAGTCTCAAAAGCTGTGATGACGTCTGGTGACCAGGATGTGACGTCGGCGCCCTTTTTGGTCAAGGCGGTGATGGGAAGAGCAATGGAAGAATTTTTTTTGATAAACTTCCTGTAATAATTAGTGAAGCCAACAAAACGTTGCACCGCTTTGAGCGAATTAGGGAGTGGCCAATCGAGGACCGCCTTCAGCTTCTCTGGATCCATGGAGAAACTTTGGCTGGAGATGATATAGCCAAGGAAGGCCGTGGATGCCTGGGGAAACAAACACTTTTCCATCTTGGCGTAAAGGCGGTTAGAACGCAGCCTGGAGAGCACAAGTTTGGTATGTTGAATATGTTCCTCCAGATTTTTAGAAAAAATAAGGATGTCGTCTAGATAGACAATGACAAAGGTACCCAAAACGTCACGGAAGATGTCGTTCATAAATTCCTGAAACACGGCCGGGGCGTTACACAACCCAAAGGGCATAACAAGGTATTCATAGTGTCCAGAACGTGTGTTAAATGCAGTTTTCCACTCGTCTCCCTCCCTTATGCGAATGAGATTATAGGCCCCCCTTAAGTCAAGTTTTGAAAAAATAGAAGCCTCTTGGAGACGATCGAACAGTTCAGAAATGAGCGGAAGCGGATATCTGTTTTTCACCGTGATCTTATTGAGTCCGCGGAAATCTATACAAAGCCTTAGAGATCCATCCTTCTTCTTCACAAAAAAAAACCCCGCACTGGCAGGAGAGGTGGAGTTACGGATGAAGCCTTTTTCCAGGTTTTCTTGAATATAAGTAGTCATGGCCTCGGTCTCCGGGAAGGAGAGTGGGTAAGACTTAGACTTTGGCAGAACAGTCCCAGGGATGAGGTCGACCGGGCAATCGTACAGGCGATGAGGAGGGAGGACCTCTGCTTGTACTTGTTGAACACGTCCAGGTAGTCATGGTACACGGCAGGCAGGGACGAGCGATCGGCAGGTACGGAGTCCAGTCCAGCAAGCACATCCACAGGAGGATCCGCTGGCGTAGTAACTGTGGACGAGGGCCACTGGATGGGCAGGGTACCTGACCAATCAATGTGCGGATTGTGGAGTTGAAGCCAAGGCAATCCTAATATAATTTGTACTGAAGGGGACTGGAAAACGTCAAAGACAATTACCTCCTTGTGACCATCAGCCAGGGTCAAGGTAAGAGGCATAGACTCCCAGATGATGAAAGCCATCTGGAGTGGTCGTCCGTCGATGGCCTCAAGGCCAATTTAGCTCTTCCTTCTGACCATGGGGATTTGATTCTCCACTGCAAACTGCTGTCCAGGAAATTACCGCCCGATCCGGAATCTATGAATGCTTCGACCTTTACGACAAGGTTGTGACCCTCCAGTGTGGCTGGTAGCATCAGCTTCTTTGGGAGAGCTTTGGAAGGAGAGGGGTTAGGAGAGACAGCACCCAGAAGAAGCCCCTCTACCTTTACTGGGTGTGCCCATTTCCCGGCTTCAAGGGACAATTCTGGAGATGTTGCCTGGAGTTGTTGACTGCCAACCTGCATAGGTTCCAAGGCCTCCAGGGCCAGGAGAGGAGTAGCGACTGACCTGTGAGACACAACAGAGGAAGAAGAACGGGAACGCTGCCTCTCGTGTCGTTGCTCTTGCGTGCGCTGATCCATGCGTACGCTTAGGGTGATGAGTTCCTCCAGGGATGTAGGCCGGGCGTGAGTGGCCAGATCGTCTTTCAACGGATCTGAGAGTCCATGCCAGTATGCAGCTGCGAGCGCCTCATCATTCCATTGGACCTCGGCGGCCAGCGTACGGAACGCGATGGCGTATTTGGCAGCTGAATTTCGACCCTGAGAAACATGGAAGAGGGAGAAGGCAGCTGTCTCATGCCATGCGGGGGTATCAAACACAAGTTGGAATTCACGTCTGAATAAAATATAATCTTGCGTTATTTCGCTACCACGTTCCCATAGGGGAGAGGCCCAGGCAAGGGCGTCTCCAGTGAGTAGGGCGTAAATATACGCAATCTTAGCACGGCCAATAGGAAACAGTTATAGACACATTGGTTATAGAAACCGCGGCAGTTGAGGGGGTTCCCATCATAGCGATTCGGAGAGGGAATCTGTGGGCCAGGGCCGGCGTAGGTATTGGCCATGGTTGGCGCAGAAGCCGTGGAACCCTCCTGACGGGTGAAGGTGGCTAATTGCTGGGACACCGTGGACAGCTGATCGCTAACAAAGCGTAAGGACTCTATGGTAATACTTGTACCCACCTCAGGGGGGTCTGCATTTGTTGGGCTCTGCATAATGTCATGCCTGTATGCCCGCAGACCAAGCTAGACCCCAGTACTGAGGTGGGAACGGTATGATACCACACACCCACAGCCCGGAGTGTGGTATAGCGTTGCTGGGCCTGTTGGAAGAGTTGTTAGAGTATACTTGCAACACTTGGGGAGTGTCCGTGAGAATAGTTGTGTCCGTTAGCCAATGTCCAGGGATCCAGAGGGTAGAGTCGTCAGAGGGCAAGCCAGGTCCTAGGGAGCCAGAGGTCAGCGAAGTCGTATGTGTAACAGAGTTCAAGGGATACCAGAGAGCAGAGTAGTCCAGGGTCAGCAGGGGTCAAAGCCAGGGAAATCCAAAGTATCACAGGAGCAGGTAATAACAGGAGCACAGAGGGAGCACAGCATAGGTCAGGTACACACAGGGAAACAGGAACTATGCAGAGCGAGGAAGAGGTGGACAGACAGGGGTTATAAAGGAAGGTGCACCAATGACAGAGAGGGGAGGAGTAGAGAGAGAAGTGGGAGAAGCTGGAGATAGGTCAGGGGAAGAAGAGGCGGAGACAGAAGGGGCAGTCAGGGGAATGGCCTGTACAGCTTGAGAGGCGGAGACAGGGGAAAGCTGATAAGAAGCGTCTGTGCGCGCGCCCCCTGTAAGCTGGGGATGCATGCGCACAGGTTGCAAAACAGACGCGTCCCGCACGGAGCAGGGGAAGACCGCAGGAGGAGGACGGAGCCAAGAGGAGAGGAACGCATGCGAGGCCTGTGCCCGCGCGATGGCCAGCAAGGGCAGGGAGGAGCATGCACGCGCGTCCTCTGTGGGCTGAGGGGACGCACGTACCGGACGCGTCACCATGCGCGCATAACGCCGCGCCGCGGGAACCACGCGAGGAGGAGGTAACGGGACGGATGGCACCACAGGGGAAGGTAACAGAGCTACCGCGGGGGAGATGGAGCGGGGAGAATCAAGGCAAGGGTTAAGGGAGCGTGTGGGTATGCGGGACTTGCGAGGGACGCGCTGTGGTAAGGGGAGAGAGGTGGAAGGTGAAGGAGAGGAGTGAGAAGGAATAGAAAGGGTGACAGGAGATGGGAGAGAGGGACAAGAAGAGGAAGGAATCTCCTGAGTCGTCACACATTTTGAGTGCATTCATTGGGGTATCTTTCTCTTTAGTTTATCCAATCTAATTAGTAGGTAGGAAGAACTAACAGAGACAGTAGGGGGGCGTTCTGGTAAATGCGTCTGTAAGGGGCAAAGGTTTAAGTGTGAGGTGTAAATTATCGGCCACGGAGCTACTCATATGCTTCCTTAAGCAGGTGTGTTTTAAGGTGGGTATTGAAGGTGGATAGAGACGGTGCTAGGCAGATATTGAGGGGCAGGGCATTCCAGAGGTGTTGGGCAGTCAGTGAAAAAGGTTTAAGGCGGGAGAGGGCTTTAGATACAAACGGGGTAGAGAAGATATCCTTTAAAATAATGCAAGAGCCGGGCAGGTGTATAGCAAGAATTTAGGGCTGAGATGTAAGGAGGTGCAGAAGAGTGTAAAGCTTTAAAAGTGAGGAGGAGAATTAGTGTGTGATACGGGATTTGATAGGAAGCCAGGAGAGGGATTGCAGGAGGGGAGACGCTGAGACAGATTTAGGAAAGAGTAGAGTGATTCTGGCAGACAGCGTTTTTATTTTATGTTTTAATTCTCCCTCAACACGTAACAGGGACATTTAAACAATGCAGGGAGATACCGGCACCCCATACCGGGGCCTGCAACCCAGGAAACAGAGGGTCCCCGGACTGAAATGAATGAGGTTCCGACCCCATTCTCCAATACTGTGTTATTAAAATAAAATAAAAGCCGCACGGTCGCAGGTTAGAGGCGCGCAGGGAGAGTGACTGATTCAGTCTTATTCTTACTGCGCGTCTCTTACAGAAAGGTGTTGCCTGGTAGGATTCACACAGCGCGGGTCCCATTCAGACGCAGGGACCCCCGCTGTGTTAATCCAGATGGGCCATTAGACCCTGCTTTGCACTGCGCTGCGCGGTCAACACTTTGCACACTGCGCACTAACACATGCTCGACCATAGTTGACTGATACAAGATGCTACATCTGTACATGTGATGTTTCAGACAATTCTCTTTGTATTAGTGACAATATTTTCTACTTTAGCTTATCCTTCAATTTTGATTTCTTTACTGGAGTCCTGGGAATATCTTTTTGTTTTGCTAAAGATTTAAAGTGGGCTTTACAACATCACTTCTACAATATTTGATTCTTTGTGAAAACATGTTTTTACAACAGTTTGTCTTTAATATTGAAATCTATTGAATAGTTTCTTACCAAAAGTATGGGTTCAGTGTTAAAAAGAAAGGTAAATTCAGTTAGTAAAGAGATTGGACCTACACAGAAAAATGCTGCTCACCAGGCTCTACTAATTCAGATTTGATGCCACAATACTCACATACAGCTTGTTTAATAACCAAGGATACATTGACTTTCCAAACATACGCTTTAGGAATAACCTCTGGGCACACAGATGCATACTTTAGAATTCCCATCTTCACATGGAGTTTCATGTGAAGGATTCTATTTCTTTGGCGAAGGGGAAGATAATTTAACAACGGGGCATAAGCAAATAAATATGAATGAAATACTTGCATCTCTAAGCCTGGACCTGTATAAACCATTATTTTTCTTTACATGCTGCTGATCTCTCCTATGTCTTCAAGTGTGTCAGTAAACTGATGTCAAAGGTAATCAAATGAAAATCTATGATTCGGAATACACGAATGTATCCAAACGGCAGTAAAAAAAACAGAATTAAAATTTTGCAGTCTCTGAAAACATACTCAGTAGCTCTGTAACACAAGCAATGGATTTGAGATACATCTAATACAATCCAGTTCTAAAATTGTGGGGGTTTTTTAAGCACATTCAGAGAACACATCATTGTTGTCTCTCTCCTCATCTGCCTTAAGACTATCAGATAAAATCCAGCTCCTATAAAGGCTGGTCTCTCAGCATGTGTCATTGCAGCTTAGACACTTGGCAAACAATGTGATAGCAAAATTGATTTAATGGCCAAGAAACTTCTAACATTGTGGCTATTGCTGCAATCTAGCTGAATAAATCTCAGTGAGTTTTGCCTGTTTATTTCCATACCATTGATACATATTCCTGACTTCAGATGTCTACCTATCCTGTCCATAGCATTTTCATAATAGTCAATGGATATATAGTGTAGTCCCCTCTTGGATGGCTACTGGTTTCTACTGTAGAAGGGGTTAATTGTGATGAGGTTAACTATATGGGCATATTCACGTTTCACCCCTCCCCCTAACTACCATGTTATGCATGACATGTTTAAGATTATAAATAGCACCACCCTTTGTTCGAGAAGCAGGTTCTTCAGAGTTCATACTAGGGGCCTCATATAAGCCATGTGTATATAGAGTTTATGTCTAGTCTGCAGCTAGTTGTGTCTGCACTGTTTATTATTGTACAGCTCAGTAACTTGTCCCGCTTAGCAAGCACCTGTTAAAGGATCAGGAAGTCTAGGTTTGCGGGTGAAGGATGCAGCACTGCAGTCTCATAAGGTTGCCCCACTGTTACCAGTACTCAAATGAAATTGGTCGAACCGGAAGTTTCTTATCTCATCACGGTCTCTATTCAAGCTATTCCACTAAATCCTTATGCAATGGGTAACTAAGCCAAGTGCCTCCTGTGGATAGGACCAGAACCTAGTAGAGGGTTATTCCCCTAAAGTCTAATATTTTGCTACATGTACTGCACCGACACACTTTATTCGAGCAAATACCCGGTATGTACCTGGCAGATACCTGGAATGCGCCACTCCTCACCTCTGACAAGCCCCGTTGCGTTTGCCTTCCCAGCCTGGGTTCATGCCTGGCTGATGGGCGGCTGATCTGTTAAATGATAATGATTAGGATTTAATAGGCTGCAATGCTTCGCGTGTCTACCAGATGGCATAAATTCACGAATTGTAATGCAGTATATATATATATACTGTGCAGTATTGCAGCCAGCGGGAATAAAATGCTTCAATCCCTGCCTGGAAAATAACTCAATGCACTCGGGCAGAAAACAGTCACAAACCTCAACACACCCGGGTATACCCGAATTCGTGGGACTAGCCGAGCTCGAATAAAGTGTGTCGCCAGTGTATTGTATAGTGAATGTCTATGTGAAGTGTTTCTGGATTGCACTAAGGTAATGAAGCTGCTTTAATGTGAACTTTACTAATACAGTGGTATACGGAAGCAGGGGATCTCCTGAGCTGAATCGCATGGATTTCAACCTCGAGGACCCCCTACTTTCCGAGTTACAGGCCCCGTTATGGGGTGCCGGTATCTCCTGCAGTATTTAAATCCCATGTGACGTGAAAGATTTAAAATGGCAGGGATACCGGCACCACATACCGGGGCTTGCATCTCGGGAAGTAGGGGGTCCCCGAAGGCTGAAATCAATGTGGTTCAGCTCAGGAGACCCCCTGGTCCTATAAACTAGTATTAAAATTAATATTTAAACTGCACGATGGCCTGTAAGAGTCATACACAACTTTATTTTATCTACTTTCCTTCCTTATCTCCTTAGGTAAACTTTAATTACATGCATAAAGCAGAACTAGTAAAAATCGACTCTTTATGCAATAGCCTCATGTTTTCCTTTAAATGAAAGGCACCTAGTTGATTCTAAGGCTGTACTTATAGTGCCGGCGACGGTGACAGCGACCCGACGTCGCGGCAAAACAAATGCACTGCCGCCGTTGCGTGCGCTTATAGTAAGCGCGAAGCGACGGAGCGACGGATTGGTTCGCGATCACTGGAAGTCATCTCTATTTGATTTTCCATCGACCGTCGTGTCGCCGGCATTATAAGCGTAGCCAATGTGTGGCAAACTACCATTTTGATTTCTTTGTTCTTCTGGCCTTGTCCTCCTCCCTCTGGAAGCGATTCTATTTATAGATACAGAACAATAAAATACTATCTTTCCCTGAGCAACAATCGTTTTCCAGTAAACCTATTGATTTGAGAGGAGCAGAAATCAATAAAAATGGGATGGAATTTGCATTTAAACATACATCATATCTAGCCCCTACTTCCCCCCCTAATCGCAGATCAGGTCCCCTAGGTGTTCTGGGGTCTGGCTAGATGTCTCTGTGTGGTGCATACCTGCTGGGAACAGGAGGGCCTGAGTCTCCCGCGATGACATGGGGACAACAGGAGCAGGTTACTGGGGTGAATGCCTTCGTTCTCGTTCAATGGTGCAGCGCCTCCATGGAATGCGGGGTGGAATCCTTACCACAGAGATTCCCCACAGGGATGAGAGATTCCAGTCTCACACAAGGATTATCTTTAAAAGCAGCAATCTCTTTATTCTCTTGGGCAGCAGCAGCAGCCGACAGGTACAGTTGATGCACAGTCCACTAACTGTTCTCCCTTGTGATGTCCCTGATGCCACTCTGGACCAAAAGCATCCAGAGTGGGGCTAGCTCTTCCCTCACCCCCTAAGCAGGGTGAGAGGTATTTGGTCCACCTCACTAACTACAGCTATATCAGCTCTACTCATGAGCTGATCACTCCTCTCCTCCCTAACACACTATCACTACTGTCAGACTGACAGAACACACTAAATAGGAAATGCACTGCTCTTTTATGATCTCAGCAGGCACTGCCCCTATGTCTCTTGCTTTGACACAGGGTCAGGTGACCTACCTCCACCATTCAAGGCAAGTGCTTGAAGTACGGGAAACCCAAATAGACCTCAAATTACAATAATTAACATGCAGAATTTTGGAGTAAATTGTGACGGTCTCTAAAAAGCAAAGCTATGAAAAGTAACTAATTATAGACTTTCTTTTGTAGAAAAAACAAAAATTTTAGCTGAAACTGTATCATCTCAGTACTTGTTCAGAGGTTGGAAAACAATGTGTGATTGGGCAAGGTTTGCTCTGGGATTATCCCAGGTAAATCATGTACTCCCTAAGAATTTAGGAAAAACAAGTATTATGGGATGGCTGCAATGTGGAGCTTGTGGATTGGGTGAAGGGATAATATATGCATTTACGATAAGGGTTATATGTAATGTATAAATACTGAGACTGGGACGACCCCATATAACATAGACATAACCTGTCTGCAGTTTTAGGCAATGTCCCTAAGCCTTTTTTTTATTAGACTGGTAACTTTCATTTGATTTCCCTTGACTGATTTATCACCTTCATTACCAATCATTTTGTTTATAAAAAATTGAATGTCTTGAACGAAGCATAATCACTTCGTAATCTACACAGGAACGAAGCAGACAATGCTACGAATATTTAGATTGTGTGTATACAGGCAATTTGGATAATACTGTGACCACAGCCTTTTCTGGGGTACACCAGAACCAAGAACTGCAGACAGGTTCGGTGAGTATCAAGGAATCTTTATTTATGAGTGCAAAAGGAGATGACACATCAACAAGGTGTTTCAGTGTGATCTGAGGTGGGGTCGTCCCAGTCTCAGTATTTATACATTAATATAACCCTTATCGTAAATGCATATATTATCCCTTCACCCAATCCACAAGCTCCACATTGCACATTGCAGCCATCCCATAATACTTGTTTTTCCTAAATTCCTAATCACACATTCCATCATGTACACAGAATGACCACTAAACACTTATCAGACATACAGTACACACACAATAGAGGAGACAAGATGAAAGACCACTAACCCCAGACACTTTGTCTTCTCTATAGCCCCCCTGTCCATAATTCTTTCACAATATATTGATGTAACAGAGGCGTTTTCATCCTAGCGGGGTTATTTATTTAATTGTGATAAGATAATGCCGATTGGAGAACTATCGCACAGATTTTGCCAACCAAGCACTGATGTCATTTTAAAGAGAGGGGATCACATTTTACATCAAGCAATCTGATTGGTTTATGTGCCATGTGTCCCAGTGACACATCTTGTGCGATGGGCCAGGCCTCTATAAAAAAGGCCTGGGCCCTCGTAGAAGACCAGAAGTCTTCAATGGGGCCACATCCAGTGGTGAAGAATATATATGAAGAAAGAAAATGACTTAACAGAAGAATTTGAAGAAATCATTTTTTTGGTGGCCATATGTTCCTTACTGGCTTGGTTCCGGGAGGCTTCCGCCCTAAAGATGATAAAAGCCTTCATCCAAGGTGGGGTCAATAACACTGTTTTATTACAGATCACCATTGATTGCCAATGTGGCCCCTAGTGAGAGGTCTAGTTAGTCACAGTGACAATCACTGTGTTATGATTTAAATGTGTTTTTTTATTATGTAATGTATTTGTAGAGGAGACAGGTAGTGGGGGTAGTTGCCCCTGGAGGGGGGGAGGTGTAGTATCGTAAGAGTTAACCACTTATTTGCTTTAGCTGTTAGTAGAGATGATGGGAGATGTGTTGGGGTGGATTTGGATCTGCAGTTGATTGACTGGTTCATCTGGTCCACGAATATCAGCGGTTCAATCTCAAAAAGTGGGATTCGCTTTATGCAGATTTTTTATTATTATTACCAATACACTCTGCGGATTCAGCAATCCGTTGGTGGATTCTTTAGATTGGATTCTACAAATCTGTCCATGGGTTGTATCCAATGGTGGTTTTTGATGACCGACCAAACCCATTTGCAGATTTTACATGGCAAAATGTATTTTGGGGGGAAAATGCGAGAAAATTCAGGAAACGGATTTGGGAAGATTGGTCCATCTCTAACGGTTAGTAGAGCATAGCTATGCACTAAGCCACAAAGGTTGCAAAGGGGGTAAGTTAGTGTAGTATATTTGTGTATTAACCCCTTTGATGCCTGTGGTATACAGTACATTGGAAATTGATATTACAGAACACTATGGTAGACATAATAGTAATGCGATTTACTGTGAGAATTAATGTGTTATTAACGAACGTGTTAATTTTGAATTGAGTCAACTACAAAGATATTGTACCCTATAAATTATTACTGCAATCTTTATGACTTAGGTCATAAAGTTGCGGTAATAAGAAGTGATACTTTTTTTTTGACAGGTACAATATTAACTCAGATGTTTGACTCCCAACCTCAGAGCTTTATTTATCAAAATCGCTCAACTGGAAATCTGGGGAAAAACAACTGAACCAGATTTTTAAGAAAATAAATTCAATTTAAAGGCCAGTTCCACCTTATCTCCCCCTCTCGCCCCTGCTCCCCCTGTATTTTCATGGGTAGGAAATAGGGGTTGACTAGAGATGAAATGCGCTCTTTTCAGCGCCTGGGACTAGGGATGAGAAAACTTATCATCAAAGAAAATGGCGTTTCAACTTTTTGCTAAAAAAAAGGAATCCCTATATATATATTTTTTTTAAATTCATGTGAAATTCAACTAGGCGAAAATAAGAGAAAGGGAAAGTGGACATTTTTGAAGTGAACTGAAAAAGTTAGATTCAACAAACGTAAATAAATACAAAACCTCCCAGCGAAAAAACAGCGAAATAGAAATGTAACCAGAATTGCATCTTTTGACACAGTTTCTGAATCACCAAGAAGTTGAATGAATTTTCACAGGATTGCGAAGAAATAGAAACGTGTGTCCAAAAGTTTGCAGGCAGAACTTAGACACATTCTCCCATCAGTACCGGGAACTTCACTGCTCCCAAGATATTTACCAGTGAAGGCAGTGATGCATATATTATAATGAGGAATATCAATTTTCTCCATTTTTTCCCTTATTTTGAGTGTCACAAAACTGAGTGGGCATAAACATTCCTACAGTAGTTAATAATTTTTATCTGACAAAAACAGATTCCTTAAATTGAAGGAATGTTGTGTAGTCATGGCTAACAATGCCTACTGTCATCTCTCCTGCTGGCAGCAAGACCTGGTAAGTTACAGGAGTGCCAGCAGTAATTATGGAGGTTTGCCCTCACACCCTGGTGAGGTGCCCTATGTATGGATGGGAGTGGCTACATATTCTGATTCCATTATTAGTGACCTCAGAGATGTGCCTACCTCCTGAGGTATATAAGGCACCGCACTGCCTAAAGTTAGTGCGTAGAAGCGGAGAGGTTAGTATGGAAGGTTGAAGTACAAGGAGAAGCCACAAGTGTAAGGTGCCCACTAGTGCAGTAACTAGTGGCACCAATTTATATCAAGCAAGAAAGGGCCAACTGTGTCCAGGGACCTGGCACAGGGGTGATCTCCCTACGGGGAGAGGGAATCCCACTCCATTGGGAGGGCGTACCTTCTGAAGGGAATCACGGAGAATGTGCGGCTGAGACGGTTTACTGTGATGTGCAGCTCGCCCACCTGTGGTACAATACAGATGACTTGTGCAAAGAGAACCCCCTGGTGTGAGTTTGCAATTACTCTCCTGGGGCCCTCACCACCAAGAAGGAGTTCCTCATCAGGACCATCTACCTGCATCCGCCTAGATCCTGATGAGGTGGAGGCGCTGCACATGATGTAATTAGGACTCATCACCCACTACCTCAGATACCTGTCTTGCATGACATCCCCCAATACCATCAAGCGGGAGACTCAGGAGTCCTGTTGCCTACAGGTGCACCACCATACACAGACATGTAACGGGGCTGGATAGACCACAGGGGCCAGTGTAAGATTGGGTGGGTCAGACCAGACACGAACACCCGTTACAGTTGTATATATTTGAGAGCCTCTGTTATTTTTCCTGAGTATATAGTGAAGGTGCTTAAAAGTATTTTTTTTAGTTCTGGGGTTCTGTTATACCTTTTTGTTATGTCATGGTTTGGGAAAGATAGTTTCCTGCCTGAGTCAAACATTATTACATAGTTACATAGTAGATGAAGTTGAAAAAAGACATACGTCCATCAAGTTCAAATTATGCTAAATTTAGATGACAGATACTTTATCCTATATCTATACTTACAGTATATTGATCCAGGGAAGAAAAAAAAAAACCCCAGTGAAATATCATCCAATGATATCTCATACGGGAAAAAATACATTCCTTTCTGACTCCAAGAATTGTAAATCAGATTACTCCATGGATCAACATCCTTCCCATGTTTACTTTCTAAAAAGATGTCCAACCTTTTTTTTAACATCTCTATTGTATCTGCCATCATTGTCTCTATGGGTAATGAATTCCACTTTTTAACTGCTCTTACTGTAAAAAAAACCCTTTCCTTTGTTGCTTGTAAAATCTCCTTTCCTTCTGGAAGAGGTCATCAATTTTGTTAATAAGCTGTGCTAGATTTTTAACATACATGTTTTAGAATCATTGGGGCCTATTCTCGTAACTCTGAAGTGTGTCAATCCGCTTCTAAAGAGCCCTTTCCTGTCGGCTTGGCATACTTTGCTATTCTGTAAGCCCTTCTCCTCTGTCCAATCCATGTCTAAAAGGCTTTTCTAGAAGCGGTTTCACTCTGGCTCTGTAAATCTGACAAGTTTGTCAAAAAAGCCTCACTCTTGCATATTTTTAAAGACAACTGCAATTCTCGTAGCTTTGTTATGCAAACCGCTTCTAAAAACTCACATATTTTTCAAACTACCTCAAGGATGACGAGATTGGTATCGCGATTTACATCCAGAGCCTGAAATATGGGTTTAGCTGAGAGAGCAAAACCCATATGTCAGACTGGGGATGGAGTTAGCACCACCTCAAGTCATTCCTCTTCTAAAGCAAGTACAATCCATGTGTGTTGGCTGTTAAACCTTGCTGTTTGTCACTTTTTATAGACACTGTGATTTGCAATAGAAAATTGTTTTTTTCTCCAATTTCCTACTGCTACTTCTGAACAGGGAAAACTGCACTGTTTGGTAATGACAACTTGCTAAAGCTTTGAGAATTGGTTCCATTGTATTAAGGTATATTGCATCTATTTTTCCCATCAAATATTAGTAAACAAATAATACCTGATGAAGAACCTTAAGAGGTTCGAAAGCTTGTAACATTTCAACTACTTGTTGGTTCAATAAAACGTATCATACCATCTACTCCCTCCTTTGTTACTACATGGGAGAAAGGACAAACATGGCTACCCACCATCCTTTGTATACAAGTTGGAAAATTATAGCAGGGAACAGAGAATTACTTTAAACTCAATTATGAGATGCATCAAGTTCCTGACTCATGTCCCTAATTTGCACTTTTATACTGTATCATACAATCTGCCAGGCATAAATCTGTCTGAATTAAATGCACAAAACTTGATAAATAAATCTTATTTTATTAGGGAAGGATGTACTGTAAATGTAAAATCTGATGTGAGTACTTTCTAGAAGTTTAAAGCATAAATCCCCCAATATGTGTCCTAATTCAGAATATTTGTGACTGGTCATAGCCCCTATGTTAATGAAGCCATGAGACATGGGTAAGGGGTGACTGTTATTGGTGGTGCACCCTCTTCCCTTCCCCTGGGATTCTATTAGTTAGGTTGGGGTTTGTTAGGAGTAAGTAAAGGAAGGAGAGGTAGCCCAAGGCTATATAGTTAGGTGCCTGGTTGTGCTGCACTTCCTATTACCTTCCTGCAGCAGAGGAGCTTCACTCCCAACCATCCTGTTTTGGGTAGGAGCCAGTATTGGTCAGTAACAAGTGGTCTCAGGTCATGGTATTTGTGTTGGTTTAAAGTTTTATATGTGTGTTGCATCTCTTTGTATGTGTAATGTACTTCCTATTTTTATTTAAAAAAATAAAGAAAAAGAAGAGAGAGTATATAAAAAAAAGAATACAGCTGAACCCCATTATAACACGGTGCTCGGGGTCCACATAATGAGACCGCGTTAAAACTGGAATTGCGGGAAAAAATGGCCGCCGCGATAAGGCCTGTCACATCATCATGTAGATTTCATCAGTCCCTTATAGGTCTGATTATGAGGATAGATCTGCAGGATGAAGCATTGGGGTGGGGGGAGGTGTGAGGAGAGACACAGAACAAAGATCTCTGGATATGCCAAACACTGCTCCAATCAATCCTAACCCACTCCCTGCGATTCCTGTGCCTCATTCGTATGCATTTTAAAAGTTCCCATACGAAGGCTTTCTGAAGATATTCTCCCGTGGATGATTTACTGGGAAGCAGATGCTTAATACATTTCTAATTATCCCTTCTCCAACATTATATTATGTGAACTACGCCGATAAGCAAATATAAGTGTACTAAAGTATAACTGGTTGTACTGAAAATAAAGAAAATATAGAAATGTATCCCCCCCACCTATTTTTTTTATACCCCCTCCCCCCACCCTAAAAATAATTTGTGTAAAAAGAACAATAAAATACAAGTTTAAAAAAAAAAAATACCCTGTGAAACCAATTAAGGGAGAGAGAGGGAGGGGGGACTTCGGGTCTACCATGAATTTAGGAGGAAGGCCGCAGAGAAGCTGATTACCACCCCTGCTTAATGTGGGGAGCGGGCTGCTCACTGCAGAAAGAGCCACAAGTTCTGCATCAGAAGCTGTTGTTAGAGAGCGGGTAACATATTTCCATTCCCCAAAATCTATAGGAATATATTGTACCAATGCTTCTCAAATCCAGGCCACTTGTGTCTGCAACAGTCTCCTGTCACAGGAAGCTGGGAGCTGCTGTCCTGCTGTGGATATGCAGTATTCTAGTGAAGATATTTGCATTAGAAGATAGGGAGGGAGTGTGGGTGAGTGTGCGTGTGTGTGTGTGTGTCCGTCTCCGTTACCAATAAAGCTTTGAGTAGATGTTTGCTTTTTTAAAAAACATCTATTCAAAGCTTTATTGGTAATGGACACACACGGAGACAGACACACACACCTGACGTCATTTGCGCGGCGCCACTTGAGGAGCTAAGTCGCGTCCTCAGTATGGTGGTACCGGCGGCCAGGGAAAGGCAGGAGATATTTGCGAGCCACGCACAGACCGCGTTATAAGCGGATCTGCATTGTAGCGGATCGCGCTATAACGGGGTTGAGCTATATAAGGTAATGAGAAATAAATGAAAGTATGTTGTACTTTGGGGTTTTATTCTTGACTTTCATTTTGTCCCAGCTGGTGGGGTTTATCCCAGACTGGGGCCTTTGGCAGATGGTGGTTTAATGCCTTGGTGAGTTTGGCGGAGGTGGTGTCATAACCTGTTTGGAAATCAGGAACGGGGGGGGGGATCAGAAGGTAAAATATATAAGGGTGGCTGTCGGTTATATACCAGCAGGGGGTGTATGCGTGGGGTCAAGACGCAGCCACGGGCAGTCTGGTATGGTACAGTTTTGGGGATATATCAGAAAGGTTTAATAAAAGTGGTGGCCTTTATTCCCCAAATATGGTTTGTTGTTTATATATGTCGGTGTACGTTATTGGTCATGACGGGGGGAGGGGGAGTTAATGGGACATCCATAGGTCATGAAAGAGGAAGGCCAAAAAAGTGTATGAAACAAAAACTCAGCAGTGAAAGAAAATAAATGATAAAAATAAAAGACCACTTATATTTTTTAACAGATTTTAGCACCTCCAGCAGTGATATTGTGTTACACATATTCTTACCATTCGTGTTTTTGTTACTTTTTATGGCAATGAACAGTTTTTGGTTATGCATCTACTGTACTTTTTATATCCACGACAAGCAAAAAAAAGATCAGGTGTTCATAGGAAGAAGGCAAACAGGGACATTGCAAATTAGGCTAAATTCTATTATTACTCTTTTGCTATTTATTGAGTACGGTGAGTTGATGACCTAGAATATTTCAAAGTGGCATTTTTTTTGTACTCAAATCTGTGCAATGTGAATAAACAATGTAATAGAAATCAGTCCAAAAAGGAAAATAAAGTGCGCCTCCACCCCAAAGTCAAAAAAGTAAGTCTGTATGGGAAATTAGTAGTGCCTTGCAAAAAAATAACTTTCTGTACAAAAAATGTACTGGATAACAAAAGATGGTTAAAAAAATTGCTGCTTGCTGAGATATTTGTTCTACAAACAAATGTCAAATGGATTTCAGATAAGTGTTGGATTGACCCTCTGGGTAGATTTCTTCTTGACTTTTTTACACTGGGCGTGCTGTTTGTTAGCTGATGACTGGTGGGTGGTAGATTGTTTAGTGGTTTGATCATCTCTATGGCCTGAATGCCTCGAGATGTCTGCTTATGGGCCTCCTGCAGAGAGCAGCGCTAATTATAATTGGAGAGGGAAATAAAATTTACCTTTATTGGAGAGTTTTTTTCTCCATATGCAGAAAGGGCATAAAACTGCATTTACAATTCTTTCTGCATATGGAGAGTTTCAACCAGCGCTATGAGCGCTGTTGAAACTAGTGGGGAAAAAATCGATTTTTTTTTTTTTCCCTCCACCGGCCGCGGAGCGCCAGCTGCTTGGTGGAGAGGAAAAATGTTGAAAATCGCGCCATTTTTTTGGCGCGAACAGCCACTAGATGGCGTTCGCGGCTCTCTGCATACGGCAGAAAAAAACACTGGAGAGATTAGGATCTCTCCAGCCGCGCGGCGAATTTCAAGAAAAAAAAAAAATGGCGCTTTTTTTAAAACTTGCCTTTTTCTGCTGCTTTCAGCTCTGCATAGGCACCTAAGTGCTGAAACCTTTTAACATGTGAGTGACCATGGCAGGGCAGCCAGTGTGAACAGTGGTTCCAGGCAGATGTGAGTGAGAGTGATCATTGTTATGTGAGAGATCAGCACCAGTTATGAGAGGGACAGCCTTGCTCTGAGTTAGTCAGTGTAGCATACAGCCGCACAGAGTGTGATTGGATTTTTAATACCCCCAGTTCCCCACATTGAACCTTAAAATTAAACAATGTTTGATGATATTTGGTATATCTGACCACTTTTTCTTAAGGGAAAGAGAACATAAAGTAGCCAACATTTGGAAGAGCATTGCCACACTTACTGTATCATCAATATTATATGGTGCCCACCTCCCTTTTTAAACAAACAGGAGTAAAGAAGAGTCCTCCACCACAGCAAAGATCTCTTTATTAGTATTTTCTTTGATTAGATATTTCCCTGGGGGGCTATGTATTAGTGGATATAGCAGTTTGTCTTCACATACTTGCACTGTTTTTTTCCCAAGTTGCATTATATGCAACCAACTTGTTGTTCACGTTTCTGTTGCAGAGTACTAAGCAAGTTCATGCCACCTCAGAATTGGCACATTTTTGACAGAAACAAATGGAGAAAGGTGGCGCATAGAGATGCACAATTTATTCTGTGTGCTGCTGTTGTGGAACTCCTCCCTGAATCCTCCTACTGATGCCCCACAGATCACAAGTTTTCTAATCGGGGCATAAATTGGAGCAAAGACCTGGTTGGGTGGCACCAATGTGGGTAAGGGGCTTAAATTGTGTTGTTTCAGTCTCTGGTTTCTAAGCTGAAAAAACATATAGCTAATGCAGCTTTAATTAAACCGCCCAATCCCCAGTACTGATTGTCAATAGAGTATGGTAATTTAAGAGGTGGCGATTCACAATGTGGTTATGCATTTTTGTATAGATAAATAGGAGGTGTGTACGAGCAGGGGAATTTCCTCAGCCGAACAGCGTGCTTAGCTACAAGATATTCAGTGCATTACCAACAAGAACACATCAGTACCAGTTGGCTCACCAAAGCAAAAAAGAGTTAGTGCATTGGGAATTCATCATGCTCAAGCAGCAATATGCCAAATGACTAATATTCAGGATGGCACCATAGCTTAATGATGGGGAACATTTCTATTACAGCATCGATCAAACTACACCAGCAAAATCTTGTTTACTTTTACTATTTATAGTATGTATGTACAGTATGTATCTTTATTTATATAGCGCCATTAATGTACATAGCGCTTCACAGCAGTAATACACGCGATAATCATATAAATAACACTTAATACAAATAACACATAATGGGAAGAAGCGCTTTCAGACATAAAAGTGACATTTAGGAAAAGGAGTCCCTGCCCCGAAGAACTTACAATCTAATTTGTACCAGAAGTTTATTACGGCAACATTCTGGATCGGTTACAAAGAAAGATATTGGCACATTGTTTTTCAAAAGTATAGCAACCTACCTTGTAAAGGAGCCATCATGCACTAACCAGGGCCCACCAGGTTTACATGTACACTAGCTACCATTGTTTATTACTTGTAGCCGCAGCTGATGTCAGCGCAAGAGCAAATGGGGATAGCGTTAGAACACAAGAGGACCTCCTGTACCAGAAATGCTTTTCTCCGCTGTGTTGACTAATATTTGAATAAAACATTCTACTTTTGATATATATGATAAAATGGACATACAGTATAGGGGTTATTTACTAATGTCTCCCGGCTGCGAAACTGGCGAAAAGTCTGTGCATAAGTATTGCACCAGATTTATCAAGGGAACAACTCTCGTAGCTTTAAATGGGATTCCTTTTCCTTAACGAATGTCTGTTTTTCGCACTAGTTTTACCCTATTTGTGCAATCGGGAGACTTCAGTAACTAGACCCCATGGTTTGCTCTATATTAAAAAAGTATTGATTTTTTTTTTTAAAACTATAAAAATATTGTAGGCAAAAAAAACAAACAAATCTAATGACTTTTATTAAACTCATATTTATTACACTCATTAATTAGGTCTATTCCTTCTAGTTCTTATGTGCTATTGTTAATACAATACCTCCAAAAGAGAGAGAGAGAGAGAGAGAGAGAGAGAGAGAGAGAGAGAGAGAGAGAGAGAGAGAGAGAGAGAGAGAGAGAGAGAGAGAGAGAGAGAGAGAGAGAGAGAGAGAGAGAGAGAGAGTGTGTGTGTGTGTGTGTGTGTGTGTGTGTGTGTGTGTGTGTGTGTGTGTGTGTGTGTGTGTGTGTGTGTGTGTGTGTGTGTGTGTGTGTGTGTGTGTCCTTACCTGACCCAGGAAGCCCTAGATTCACAGGGGAAAAAAGTATTTCACTTTAATGTAGTTTCTGGGGACAAAAACTACAAACATGTCCCTCGGGGTTGCAAATAGAAAACCGCTACACTTTCTATTGGCATCTGGAGCCAGCACTAACCCAGCGGCCCTTTGTGTCCAGATGGTCAGTATTTGTGCCAAGTGGAGAAAAAAGTACATCACTCAGGCACAGGGGTGGGGTCCCAGGAGGTGGAGACCCCACGGATCAGCACCGGGGGTCTCCAGGTACAGGAACGTAATAAAAAGTTAAAAAAACAGCGGGACACACAAACTGCTGCATTAACATCAACTAAACTGAAATTCTGTATTGTTTTGGACACCTAACGGGTAGAACTGAGCATGCTGACAAAGAAGGATTTTAAAGGATAATAGATATTTTCGATAAGTACACATATGATACATTTTATTATTCGTACAAATGCTCAACATGAGTCAGCGGCAAAACTGAGCTGAGCGAAGTCTTCAGCAATACAGAGTACACATGCCAAATGCCTTAAATTACACAGATAACAGAGCGTGAACTGATCATCCTGGCTGCTCCACAAATGTCTAACAAATTGTGAACGACCCAGTGGTTTACATGCACCAGCAATATAATAATAACAATACTTTTTGTGCATGCAGTTCTTTATGATGAATTCAGCAATAAGAATGTTATTATTTCCCGCATCCTTCCAAACAAGCACTTGCTGAACCAGCTTACACACCAACATATGTCACTGCCTGCAGAGCCAGGTTGTTGTCATAAAATGCTGGAGCTATGAACATGCATTCAAGACATATTAAAGCATGTCTTACCTTGCATCCAAACATCAACGATAAAGTGTTGTTGGTGCATGCAACTTTGCAGTGGCAAATCATTGGTGTAAAGCAGTCAGGGCTTTTAACAATGGGGGACATTCCTTCAGTGCTGCAGCACTGGCAGCTTCATAAGAGACAGGAACAAGTAGCCCATACAGCAGCACATGGAGTGGTAACTGCTCAACAGCCAGAGTCCCTCATGCTCATCACAAGCAATGCATCTCTACCTGTGCTCCATTCAGGCATTTCGTTCTTGCTGATGAATCAATGATGCAGCATTGATAAAAAAAAACCCCACATGATTTCCCTTCCACTGGCAAATTAGTTTTACACTAGGTGTGGAAAAAATTAGCATGTAAAAGGCTGTAAACGCCTACTCAGAACAATCACATAGGGTTGTCATGCCTGCTCAAGTGGGATGAAATTATTCTATATGAAGCAAAATACTGCAGCTCCTGATTTGGTAAGGAGCCAGTGACTTGCTGCAATACATAGTGACTGTGAGAAAGATGCTTCTCTTACAAGGCAGAATTCTCTGCCTTTATCAATATGCGTTCACATGAGGATTCCCTCAAAAATGGGAGACGGAAAATCAATGGCATCACTTCTCAGTGAGAGCTGCAACCTTTTTATAAGAGCAAAAGGAACCTCACTGGGAAGCTGAGCATCCAGATGTCAGGCTCTGCAATTGGAGCGAGTCACTCACATTTACTCAGTCCTTCCCTCTCTCAAATGAGCTTTCTTCAGGCGCAAATGCACAGATAGTCTGACAGATCAAAGAGTGAATAATTCTACAGTAGGACCAAGCTGCACCATAAATACACAGCAACAAGAAATCACTCTGCACAAAAATAGGAGCTCCTGTGGTAAAAACATTATTTATTTTCCTTCAGTATTATTTCCCCCAAATACAGCTTATACTAACCATGATCCAATTATTTATTTGTTCTGACATTTTTATAATACCCACACGTGTTTATTACAGATAAATAATCAGTTTGCTAATTGGCGAATCTTATTAATGCCAAAGTAAATTGATTGCCAAGTGAATTCAAGAGCACAAGGTAAAAAGTATGTAATTAAGCAAAAGACCAAAGGATTGTTTGCTTGATTCAAAGGTTTTACAAAATACAAACATTTTAAAATGTGGTCATGGATATTGGAATTACAATTGCCCAGTTGTGTGTGTCTTTACACTAAGCTCAAATTTCTCCACCTGTGCCAGCTCTTCAGACTTCACTCATCCCTTTCTCGCTTACATGCATGCACACTCACGCTCCTTTTCACAAGCCGTCTTCTTACACACTCCACATACAGATTCACACATCATACTCACCCTTTTACTCAATACATACTCTACAGCACTTACTGTACACTTTCTTAATCATAAACACAACCAGGGCCGCCAACAGGGGGGACAGCAGGTACTGGCGTCCCGGGCCCAGTAAGTCAGTGTGCCCCTCAATAAATCCCGTTGCCCGGACACCACGGATGACAGGATTTAGCGTGCTCGCGATCCACCAGGCAGCGCGCGCTTCTCTGCAAAGAAAAAAAAACCCTTCACCCTCTCCTGATTGGCTGGCCCGTGCTGGCACACTCCCCCCTGATTGGCTCTCTCTCTCCCCACTAATCTCTACTAGTCTCTACTAGTTACTAGTGGTATACTTAAGGTGACCATATTTTTCCCGCAACAAATGTCGCGCATGCGCGAACAGCAGGCGCTGGCTGAAAACCGGGACAGTTTAATACATTTTGGGATACCGGACAAAAAAACGGGACTGACACAGCTAAAATGGGACATCTGGTCACCCCGTAGGTATACTGACAGTATTGAGAGTGCCTGATAAATAACGGCTGGAATCTTTTTTGGCGATAAGGCACTGTAATGAAGATTGAAGAATGTTGTTAGATATGAAAAGGCCAGAGAAAGGGGGCATGAGTGCAGGTAGTGGTATAGTGAGAGTTCAGAAATAAGAGGTAGAAACAGAAATCCTGAACAGAAGATAAAAAGCAGTGCACTATTCAGAGTATTCTTAATGAAGTAACTTCCAGGTATGTGAAGGAACAGTGGAGGGGGCAACGTTTCATGTCCCACATGGACCGCTCATTTTTAATAACATAGCGCTTGAATTAACTTTGCGGACTTGCGAAGAAATAGAAATGTTTGAACAAAAATGTGCAGTTCGAACTTTGACACTTTTTGCCCATCTCTTGCTATAACACAGAAAATCTCAGCTTTTTCCGTAGGACTCCATGGCAGTAATAACGCAGAACATCACAGAATATCCCACCGTACTGCAACCCTGGCTGCAATAACCTTGGCTACATCTGTATAGATTATATTTTTTTTATAATTGGTAGGAATAGCGAATGAGATGGCACCATTTGATCTGTCTCTACTGAAATTCTATCACTTAATCCAAAACACAAATAATTTTTAGAACCACAACCAAAACATGGGGTCAATTCTCTACTTTTGCACTTTTTAAAATATTCTTCAATTAACTACATTTTTTCATTACTGTGTGCAATATTTCAAATATGCGCCTAATTTTTAAAAGTTGATTAAAAAAAACCTAGTGACAAGTTTTTCAAATGCTAAACATTTTGCATGATTAACAGGCATTAACTTAGGTTAATGTGCATTAACCTTTTTATTGCAAAGGGTAGTTGCCCCCTGCGTGGTCCTAGACTCGAGTCTAGGCGCAAAATTTACCTTTCCTGTCTTGCCTTCAAATTCTTTATGGGCAAGCTACCCAGCTACCTGAACAAGCTCCTCACCCCTACCACATGCAGCACCTATCATCTGAGATCAGACTCCAAAAGATTGTTCATGGTCCCAAGGCTCAACAAAGTATCCAGACGTTCCTCCTTCTCTTATCGTGCACCCCAAAACTGGAACAACCTACCAGAGACTCTCACACCCACCACCAGTTTAAGTTCTTTCAAATCTAAGGCTGTCACACATTTTAATCTGGTCTGTAACTGTTTCATACGCCCATAATATTTATTATCTTTAACTGTGCATGCAATGTCTTGTATATGTAGCTGGGTTCCCCCCCCTTCTCGCAATACAGCTATTACCGGGAACGTGGGCATGCCGTTACTAAGGCCGCAGTTGGGTTGTTAAGGTCGGGTGGCTCAGAGTGTCGGGCACAGTGAATAGTGCTCAGCAGAGTTGCGCATGCGCAGGAGACGCGCGCAAGGAGCTGGCCTCACAGTAGGGACTATATCTCCCATGAGTAGCCGGGGTGCCCCATGTGACGCCCGGGGACCAATAGAGTTGGAGCATCTCCCCGCAAGGGATAGATGTATGCGTGTGATTGATTACACAGTTCAGTTGGTGTCGGGAGCAGCAAGGCAAGGAGGTAGCGTGCAGGAGTCAGTGACTCTCTGCACTAGGCTAGCAGCCCCTTAGGCCCCACCTAGCCCTGAGTCACTACAGCGGAGTATTGTAGGGACCGGACCCAGTTAGGGACATTACCCTTAGTTGATAGCAAGTTCTTAATAGACCCAGCCAACGCTGCGCGTACGCCCAGGGAGTTGGGCCTAGACTGTCGCTATCGTTGCCGAGGTCTTTTCGGCGGAATCTCCCCGGATGGTGGTTGCGGTGTTCGTCCGACTATCGATCCATTGTGAAGCTCGATTGCAGGCCCGAGCACTGGAGAGCTCGGCAGGTAACCTCGTTCAGTAAGTGCACCAACTTTACTGTTTGATAATGTTACTGGACTAGTGACGGCGCAGTCATATATATATATTTCCCCCCCACTCAAAGGGTGTGGACAGATTGTGTAGGGGTAATGGACACGGGGTGGAATCACCCGGTGTAAGGTGAAGTCGAATTGCTAACCACCATGTGTAGTGTCCCCCTCATGGGAGGGACACCTGTTATTTGGTAATAACCAATTACATGCAGTAATGCCAGTTCTGTTTTGCCACTGTTCGGTTCATGTGATTATTTCCTGTGAGGGCCTTCTCCCACTCCGTTGGGAGCCCTCCCAGGTGGAGGCGCTGCACCACAGGATATTGATATATGTCTGGGCCCCCAGGCTCCACAGCGGAGACTTAGGTTCCTGCGCGCCACACAGGTTACACAGCACGGCAGTAGCGCTAGTATTCTCCAGGAATACCCGTTACATATATAATGTATACCCTGTTCATTTATGTAACTATTTGTAACCATGTATTATTTGTCTTAACTCTGTGCCCAGGACATACTTGAAAACGAGAGGTAACTCTCAATGTATTACTTCCTGGTAAAATATTTTATAAATAAATAAATAAATAAAATGGTGATATACATTTATTTAACTATGAACAAAAAGAGAAAGGCCCATTTATTTAACTATGGTTCACGTGAGAGACTTTCTATGTACCTATTAAAGCTATACAGTATATCATTTTTTTTCTGCACAAGTAACAATTTTCATTTGTGTCCATCTTGAATTAATTGCATATCATGTACCCAAAATATAATGTCACAAATATGGGAAAAAAAATCAGTTTTTATATTTATATTGTTCTAGTTTTCTATAACAAATGTCATCCTTATATTAACATGAATACTAGATTTTTGGACAATGCAGGCCTTAAATTTGCAGGATTTTAAACTGAATTTAAAATCTGAAAATAAAAGGTGACCCGCATCAACCACACGATTAAACTACCCCTCGTGTAAAAATACCCCACAAAGTATATCTTCTTTTTAAAGTATATCTTTTTTTTAAAGTATATCTTTTTTTTTAAAGCAGATCCAGACACAAAGTATCCGGTCGCTCCTCCTTCTCTTACCGTGCACCCCAAAACTGGAACAATCTACCGGAGACTCTCACAGCCGCCACCAGTCTAAGTTCTTTCAAAACTAAAGCCGACTCTCATTTTAATCTGGTCTGTAACTGTTACATACACCTATAACATATATTATCTCTAACAGTGCATGCAATGTCTTGTATATAATGTATAACCCTGCTCACTTAATGTAACTATGTATTTGTAACCTTGTATTTGTCATCATAACTCTGTGCCCAGGACATACATGAAAACGAGAGGCAACTCTCAATGTATTACTTCCTGGTAAAACATTTTATAAAATAAAATAAACATAGAAAGTTATCGCGAGTAAAAAAGTGACAAAAACCTTCCACCGTAGAGTGTACAGAAAATATAAATACCACGTGGAGATCCACAAACACTGAAGCCAGGGATTCTCGGCAATGACCTGCAAAAAAGCACTCAGTTTGTCCATTTTTGCTTCCAGCCCGTTTTAACATGAATCACATGAATCACTATAAGCTTATACCTGCCTCATTACACGGCTTTTTCAGCACAGCCTAGATTAAAGCAGTGCATGGCCAGTAACCCTACTCAAAGGTTTCGACATTTTTGGGTCTCATCAGTGTGAGGATGGTTTCAATGTAACTCGGAAGTGTTTTTCTGCACAAAAACTTCTAGCTAGGAATCTTTTTTTGTTTTTTTTGTTTTTTTAAACAATGTAAATTTATGACAAAAATATCAACACTTCAGAGTTTGCATCACAATTTCTCATACCAGCTTAGTACAATCATGGGGAAATATCCCTAGTGTTATTGCCCTGGGTCTCCTGAGTAAACATGAATAGGTTTATGTTTTGGCAAATACAGGTCCCAAAATAGTAACATTTCTAAGCCTAAATGTTTTTGGGGTATGAATCTCAGAAAGACCAAAGTCCTATTCAACAAATGTGTCAACTCTACAATGATAGAAACAAATTGGAATAGTACTAGAAGATGTCAAACATATGTCTACTTTGGGCAGCAAGTATCAATGGGAACCTTTCAAATTAAATCAAGGAGAATGAACTCTGCTGTCCCCTTATTATTCGGAGTCCCCCCCTTGCCACTCTGATGTCCTCCGTCACTCATGCTACTCTGATCTCCACCAACCCCAGCAACTCTGACACCCCTCCTACAACTCTTATTGGCCCCTCTCCATCAACTCTGTTACCCCACAGCTCTGATGCCACTCCTACAGTTTTTAGTATCCTAAAAATGTGACCCCCCCCCCTCATTGTACATCTATATAGCTCTCCCTCATGGCTTGGGCGGGTGAAAGGAAGGGTGTAGATCTCGTTGGTGAAGATGGGAGGATTTTAAGTCTGAACAACAGAGATGCCATATTTTCTGTATTCACACTAACTGCATAGCTAGTACCTAAATAGTTAACCGTAGGAATAGCAGAGAAATGTAACAAGGCCATAATACAAAGGGGCCATAGAAAAATAATGAGACAGTGAGAAGTTGTTGGGTAGCACAGGATAGCATAGCAGGTTTTAATGATCATACTGATAAGAGCGCAGTTGTAAGGAGAGACGGTTGAAATTGGGACAAGCCTATATTTGGGCAAGTCTGGATGTGCATGGATGAGGTATAAATGTTTTATCTGTATGTATTGAAATAAGAACTGCTGGATAAAGTGATACCAACAGAAATTGCAGCTCTCCACTCACAGCTGAAAATGCCCGTGAAGAATTATATGATGCTGATTGCTTTCTATTATCTCTGAATAAACTATTGAAACAAGAACAATCTGTGGAATTATTGACTGAGGTGGAAGTACCTATTTTCAATTGGTGGTCGGGGGGTGGGAAAGAACCTCTACCATACCCTCTGTTCCGCTGTCTCCAGGTGCTGATGTTTCAGCCAGAGACAGCAGTGTATGGGAGAGCCTCCTGCATGTGTGGCATTGCAGGAGACTGTGGCAATGCTGTAACATTAGAAGCCAATGATCTCCCTCTATCACCTCCCTCTTTTTTGCCTTCTATATGGGACTGTCCCTTGAAAGCCACATGAGTTGATGAGGTCATCAACAGGAAAAGTACAGAGGAAAAAAGGAAGAGAACCCAAATGTACTGTATGTATGGTATGTATGTGTCCACTGTATGTATGCATGCACAGTATGTACTGTATGCATGTATATAATTATTTACATAGTGCCATCCAGATACATAGCGATTTACAGCAATAATACAGGAGACATAATAGTATAAAATAATGGGAATAAGCAATTCAGACATAAAACAATAGGAAAATGTGTCCTTGCCCTGAAGAGCGTACAATATAAGTGATAAGTGGAGTGAACGTACAGAGAGAGAATGAGGGTTTCTGATAAGTGCGTCTGCAAGGGGCCAAAGTTACTGCATCGGAGAAGTATAGTATCAGCCAATGGAGCTACCAATATACTTGTTAAAGAGATGTGTTTTAAGAAAGGTCCAAAAGGTGGAGAGAGAATGTGCCAGTTGGATATTGAGGGGAAGGACATTCTAGAGGTGTGGGGCAGGGAGTGAGAAAGGTTATAGGTGGGAGGGGGCTTTAGATACAAAAGGGGTATTTCGGTATACTATGGTAGTGGGAAGTAGGATGTGAACAACTAGTATGGAAGATACAGTAGACCTCCTAATCAATATGTTTAAATGAATAGAGCAAAAATTTGAGCAAATGGAAGAAAATAATCACAGAACATTGAATGGGCACCATATATGGAATAATGACTGAGGTGGAAAATGTAGGAAAGACTTTTTCTGTATACTGTATGCCAAAAAAAGTCCTGTCTTTTCCTTTTCTGAAACGAATGCCAATCACATACTTATTGTCCTTAATTTGTATCTGTTATGACAGCATGACAATTACAGTAGTTTAACATTATAGGACAGTAGAAAAAAAATATTTAACTGTATATTCTTACCAAAAATGATTGCATGAAAGATTGAAAACAAAAATTTCCCTGCTATTTAAACATTAAACAAAAAAATACCCGTCACGAAAGGCACGTGTGTGAGCATGTGACTTGTATAAGTGACAATGATTAATACATACAGCTATCCAGCTGGCCCACTCTTTCCCTGTAGGGTCCTAATAATTATATCGCTTTTCAATCCGTCACAAATATAACCTTAAATCGCTGCCATCAGCAAGGATAAAAGTCTTCTTTTTAGGGGTCCTTGGTTCGCGAAAATATGTAATAAGCACATAAGAATCTATAGTAGCAAACTGTGTCCGAAAATGCAGCTATTCTCTTCAAATCGTGCAAAATTAAATTAGGGCACAAAGACAAAACTTATTAAATTGTACATTTACTGTACAAAAGTTGTTAAGTGTTTAGTTACAGAAAATAAGGTTGCATGAAACATACAGTACAATATATGCAGACAGTTTAATAAAATAACAGTAAAAACAAACAGAAAAAACTATACGTTACCAAATAGAGTCTTTCCAAAAGAGGTCTTTGGAGCATGAAAGATGAGTATTCACATGTCTTGTTAGCATAAGAACACACCTCTTGTTAAATTCCAAATTAATATCTGAAATACATGGTTTTTATCCTCAAAACCCCTGTACTGAAAACCAAGTAAGCCCACCTTCTGGGGCATGTCCTGAACTCCCCCTCATCAATTTTTAGTGACATTTTTATGGTTTCGGGAAAGAAAAAAGTTTTCTTTTTAATTAAAAAATACCATAGTATAGACACATTCTCATAACTTTATCCCCGTTATACCTAGATTATTGGGACCCATCTCATCGTGTTCTGGTGAGTTTGCCACAGGCAAAGAGACTATATTTGATGAGGTTAATGCCAAGTTTGGGAGACAAATGGATATCTGACGCTTGCACCATGTAATTTGCCTGATTGCACTAAAAATCTAGTAAATTTATACAGACATATGGAATGTCCTCATGGCCACACCCTCTGGTGTTTCCCAATCCCTTGAGGAATGTCTTTTAATGTACATTAAAAGGGCTTTTGCTTATTTCCCCTGTCAAAAAAGACTTATGACTCTAGGTTGTAATCAGTCCACAATCCCAGACTAGGTTTTCCATTAGTTTACCCCACTTTTAGACAAACACAGAAAACCAGATCAGGCTAACTTGACCCCAACAAAAACAATACATGTATGTTTAAACTGTAACTTGTACAGTAACTCGACTTGTTAACCGTTAGTGTGTCAGATTATTTAAATACTGAATATTTTAATGGTCTTCTCATGACAATACTAATACCTGTCTGTTTTTTTTTTAAAGGAACCAACAGTATCATCTACATTTAACCTATTAAACATGCCACTATCATAAGTAATACTTGATCTTTAGAGGGACAATTTTTTTAAAAGATAATATATCACATATATATATAATATTGATCATAAATCCCTTAAAGTGGTAATTCCATATATGACGAATTTGCCATTTGGGCTGATTTCGGACGAAAATCCCCATAAAGTTTGTGGAAGTATTATATTTTCTTATTATTAATATATGTACTGTATAACTATAATCAGCCTTTTCTCTTCTACTTTTCCAAGATGGGCCCCTCACTTTTCCCAATCTGTAAAGTCCTTTGAGCAGTAACTGTAGGCGAAGGAGGGAAAACAGCTATGGATTTTTGAGGGATGAGGGTGCCATATATTATATATATTTCTTTTTTTTCCTGTCTCGTTTGAAATATATCATTGGTAATTATGTAGAAATAAAATAGGATGCCTGATGAAATCTTATGGGTGGGCATTGCAAAATTATGTATGTGGAACTAAGTTTTTCCACCACAAGTTCAATGAGGATCTGTACTCAAAAACGACACGGATGGCTGCTTCGGTGTATATATAGGATGTATATTATGAAGCCCTTAGTGTTCACCCACCAGTACAAAATGTGGATGAACATAGCATAATAATTTGTGAAGGATTGTTCCCATTCTAGGTTTACTTTTTAAGCTTGTTTCTTTTTTACACCTGCTATGCCTTCTTTCTATCTGTAAGAGAAGTAAATGTATCAATTCTCATAATTCCAAGAACGTTGTGCAAATTGCAAAATGATGACATCTTGTTTGATGTTATTTTGAGATGTATGCTAATGGAAGTAAATTAATACCACAGTTGTACTGTTAGAGGCAGTAAATAAATCTATGTTTTAGTTATTTTTCTTCCAGTTACAATACATTATTCATCATTCATTTGATACATTTCTGTTTGACATTGCTTCCCATAGAACTTAATGAATGTGTTTTCCTAGTTTGCTTAACTATTTATTGATCTTATTAATATGCAAAGTAGTCATAATAAATTCCCATGTATGAGCTGTATTCTTTTTACTCTGACCTAGCTGATTGATTGTTAAGTTATATACTACACATTTTCTTTCATGTCCTGCACTGGGGTAAATTTAGTGTGGTTCCCATGACAATATACGGCATAGTCACAGCTAGCAACCACTATCATTAAAACATGAATCACAATTATACCTGAAGGTATAAGTACACCACATTACTAGTCTGATAAGCTCTGATCTTGCATGGGGATGGGCACTGCAACATTTTAAAAAGGAGAGACACTCCTAAAACATGCCAGATGATGGCGCTTGTGTAGAAAGATATCATACTGGTCGTCAACTTTTTAGTGCTTAATAGTGTTACAAACCTTCATAAAACTTGTGTTGTGTTTACGAAGATCATTATGTGACTTCATAAATATGATGCATAATTCGTTGTTTGAAATAAATTGACACATTCTGTCATGTTGATTACCAGATTGACACAATTTAAATAAAAACAGAACTACAGAATGTGTATTTGTTTTATTTAGAACTGGTGTTAATAAATACAAATTATTAGTATAATATTATTTATATTAGCCATACAGAGAAAATAATACATTTTGTTAACCTATATAATTAATATCCATGCTGAATGAAATCAATGTTTGGTTGAAACATATTTAATTCTGCGCTAACAATATAAAAATACTTTTTTTGAGATGTTATTTATTTGGGATTTCCAGGTGTCAATTTGATACTAAAAGTGGCAAGGGTCCCACAATGTTTTGCATTAATTATATTGCAAATTTATACTGCCTATTTGAAATAAAAGTATCTCAAGTTCTCCTGTGTACATGAATACGTTTTATAAATCATCACTAAATATAGTTTTTTGTACTAGCATCAGCTTTGTTTAACTAAATGGCCCATAAAACATGTAAATAAGTGCTATTATGTCTTCAGGGATTTACCAAAATCTCTGTATTTAATTTTGAACGGGGGACTATTATGCTGTATTTAGCATTTTCTTCTTTGGCATAGTTTACAGTTTCGTGTTAACTACTGGTTTGTGTTTCTTACTTAAATTGTAGTGCTCATTTGCATGTAATTACCAAGAATCCCTGGCTGCAGTGGAAGTGCTGTATGATAATAGATAATAGGGAAAGGCAAAGTTATCCTTCTCCATCCCAACAGCATCCGCTTAACTTAAAATTTTGGTCAAATCACTTACAGTACCTCGTATAATTTACAGAAAAAGGATTTACCCACAATTTTTTTTTTCATTGAGCCATGGGCCATACAGTGCTCTGCCAGCCCCCATAAATATGGCACTATGCCCCCACTTGCTCACCATACTGTACATCAGCGGTGCTCCAAAGTCTTCCATTAATTCACACAACTCTCCAAGCCCCCACATATGACGCCCAAGTTGCTGGGGACAAAGACTTCCTTACCATATCCACCACTCCTCCTAACCGAAGCTCCATAAATAACCTGGGCATATGTGCCCCTCTTCATCTGCCTCTTGTGCCAGCTTCCAAAACAACTCTAACTTGGACGCCCTGGAGGAACCGCACATGGCCCTGCCATCCTTCTCTATTGCCCTTCTTTCTACAACTGATGCGTATAACAACCCATTGCTCTGCTGCCAATCGCAAGTTCCTGGCTCTTCTGTGACTCTGCAAATGAGATCCAGAACCCCTGGCTAAAACCAAGGCTCAACACCCTCACGGCTTCTTTTAAGGGGTACTTGATGAGCCTCCATTGGTGCGATGCTCACTTGTGTCACTGCCCTACTTTGCAGCATCTTTAGTGGCACTGGCTCCTCCCCAACTTCTAACTATCTCTGAGCATTTCTGGGGAAGATGATTTCCTCCACACCCAGAACAGGCATGCCAGAAGTGACACGGTGTACACCACTTGCAACTCCCTTCGTTACACATCCAGAACAGTACTTTCGCATAGCTGGTCAATTGCTCAATGCTCAGCAGACCTCTGGCCCTGCACTGACAGGATGAAGGGCGCTGAAGTGACATGAGTGACAGCCATAAAACCACATTATGGCTTCTTGTGCACCAAAATCCTCTCTTTTATTTAATGGAAACCCTGACATAATTCTCCCAGAAAAGCCCTAAAATGCCTTAAAGTCTCTCATATCCTAATACCGAAACAGATCTGCCTTCTTCTCATCGTTTTTCTCCATTACCGTTCTTATCCACAATGTTTTATAAACTGAGATCAGTGATCGTATGCTCACATACTACTACACCCACATTTTTCCTTAACCAGCGCCAACTGCACAACAAGCAGGCTTGTCTGACAAATAAAAACTTACATGTGGAAGTTCCAACCGTGCTTTTGCCATTGCAGCAGTACCAGCACCTGCGGTCTCACAGCACTTAGAGGTATTGGGGTCCCCACTGCTAGGCTAGCCGCCCTGGATTGGGCCATCACTCCAGCCAAGTTTAAGCTTACCCCCCTTCACTGAACTTCCCTGGTCTGCCTCACTCCTTATTTTCACCCTCACCATAATGCCCCCCCCCCCCTACTGCCTCAACCCATCCGAGGGAACTGGGCCTGACTGAATACAGCGCTGTCTGAATGTCCCCTAAACCCCAATCCCCTAATACTGTCCTCACCCTACACCATATCACCCCTTGTCTTACCCCCCACCCTCCCACAAGCTGATCAGTCAACTACGTAACCGCTGCTGCATGATGCCTGACCAGCACCAACCCGCCTCCGGTGGGAAGAAACTGCGCAGTTCAAAACTGGGTGCTGGTCAATTTGTCTATGGAGAGGAACCTGCAAGGGGAGGAGTTCTTGTGTTGCTGGGCAGACTCAGGGGGTTATAATCCTATAACTACTCTAACTCATATGGCTCTCAAACCTTATGGCAGGCCTGGACTGCTTTGTCCTCCATTATGCAGGCAGGGAGGGGAGCTCTCCTCCTCTATGCTCTCCTGCAGGAACTCCCAGGTGACAATCTCTCAGCTGACCGGACGCTCCTCTGGCTGCTCCTAGTTCCTGAAGGCACAGACAACAGAGCAGGGCTCCCTATCCTTGTTCGGCTTAAGCAGTGTGCATACCAGCAGCTTGCATTCCAGCAGCAGAGTGAGGACGGCACTTCAGGGGCAAGGGGAGTCCAGGGATTTTCGTGCCACAAGCATGAAAATGGGTAATTGACTTCCTCCCTCACATTATATACCCCCCTAAGGCCAACGCCCTTACTCCGACCAATACCACATTTGACCCTAGGGGCCTCAACCCCCTCCATCATGCCCCCCTTCCTTAAGGGTCCAGTGGGCTAGGTTCCAAATGCTACAAGTAATTTAGAAAAGTATTTCTAAATCACCTGTGTTCATAACCTTTAACTATTGCATTCTAGAAAATGCACTCAACTGTGCATCCCAACAGTCCTATCATTCATAACACACGGACGGCAGTTTGAGTTATACTTGAAAACTTCTAACATTTAATCCGTGGGAGCGTTGGAGTATATCATCCACATTACCAACATCGCTAAGTGAGGGGACTCCTGCAGACCAGACCACGTGGGATCCGTGTGACGTTCTGAGAAGTAGAGACGTGAGGAACAGATTCTCTCCACTGTACACTGAGAGCCCTTATCCTGTAAGTAGGATTTCAGGGTTCTAGGCAGGGGGGTAATTGATAAAACATACCACGCTATGGGCGTGCCCTGCTGTTTTTTTCTGTGATTTCAGAGACATCAGCACATCACAATAGACAACACCCCTGTCTGTCCAACAACTATCAAGATCATCTATCTGGCATAGGAAACCATTACTAAAGACTGCCCAATTGGTTCACGGTATTTGGGTTATTGGACTTTAATCACAGCGCCTGGGACAATTAATTTGTATGTTCATAACACACTGACACCGATTTCTTTGTTAGTGTAGCGCTAACAACAATTAGTGACTTAAGTTGCAAGTACTGTATACAATTTCTATCTCTAATCTAGACCACTATATAAAGTGCCCATGTAGAAGTAGGAGGTACTGTACAGATGTGACCAGACCACTGTATAAAGTTCCCATGTAGAAGTAGGAGGTACTGTACAGATGTGACCAGACCACTGGATTAATCAGTGTTTTGCCTAATTCTATTTTATGACATAAGTTTTTGTAAAGATTAGATGAGCTCTAACAGATTCTGTTTCACTAAAAATGTCTGCACAATTGCTTGATTCCACACATGACCTGTGTAAAAGCCCCCAAACCCTCCTCTGGTCCCTTTGAATGAAATAAACACATAATGCTACTTTTGGCAAACACTGCCATAGCGCTATATTAGATTATATCAGCAACTAGGTAACCTTTCCAGGCTGCCCGCCAGTGACCTTGAGTCCCAGCCCACATTATTCCTGATGATGCTGCTGGAACTCCAGACCAGCAGATGTATTTCTGTTAATGGGGAACACCCCCCAAACCAAATAGCCCCGAAGAGGTGTGACCCGTGGCATACCAACCATTACAATATAACTGGCCAAATAATTGTGCCCCGACCAAGCAAGCCAACTTTGCCAGACTGTGAAAAATTATACAAACACCAACAAAATTACAGGAATTATTGCTTTTTACTTTAAACGTCTTAACAAAAAAAAAATTCTATTTTTGTTTTTATTCTATATGTAATTTGTATGAAAAAAGAATGACAGACGGGCTGCTTCACTGCAAGGCCACAGGGCATTCCCCATGAGACTACCCCCTTACTAGGTCTTGCTTGAGGAAACAGTCCAAAAATAACTTGACCCTTAACTTCCCTTTCAAACTGCTGGGAGGAGTGGGAAGGGCCGCCTGGTAATGCTGCATCAGTCTTCATGCAGGTGATTTTTATTTCATATACAGTAGATATGGTAAAAAGATCTATGGAAGGGACGCTCAACTCCAGTCCTCAAGCCCCCCAACAGGTCAGGTTTTCAGGATATCCCAGCTTCAGCACAGGGGGCTGTGGCTCAATCAGTCCCTACTTCAGCACGGGTGGCTCGATCAGTCCCTGCTTCAGCACAGGGGGCTCATTCAGAGGCTCAGTCTTTGACTGAGCCTGGGATTTAGTCACCTGTGCTGAAGCAGGGATATCCTGAAAAAACTGACCTGTGGGGGCGAGGACTGAGTTGAGAACGCCCTGATCTATGGTGTGGGTCTTATTTGTATTATCAAGGCTGAAAGAATTGAAGGAGAGAAAATCAAGAGAACAGACAAGGAAAATGGGCAAATAGGTCAGAGGAGTATATACAGGAAGAGAGAGCCAAAGGGAAGCAGAAGCAAAAAGCACAAACATTATGTAAAAGGACTTCTTTGTGTTTAATGAAAAAACACATACAGTATAGCACTTTGCCTTTACTACCAATACTTAACCTTTTCAAAATGTCTTAAATTAAGCCTACATAAAAATCTTCAGTAATTAAGGACTGTGCAAAGCCATGCTCTGGAATTTGTTGCAGGCCTAACTTGGCACAGAAGGAGTTAGGATAGTGCAGACATAATAATAATGATTATAATAGTTTGTTCTTGTATAGCGCTGCTAGTTTTTTACGTAGCGCTTTACAGAGACATTTTTGCAGACACTCTCCCTGCCCCGTGGAGCTTACATTCTATGTTTTGTGGTGCCTGGGGCACAGGGAGATAAAGTGACTTGCCTAAGGTCACAAGGATCTGAAACCAGCAATTATACTTGTTCCCCTGCTTCAAACTCAGTGTATTTACTCACTGAGCCGCTGCTTTTCTCTAATGACTAAATAACATGACACATGAAGCATTAAAGGTTTGCTTCCGAGCCAGAGAAGAAACTACAGATTTAGCCATGCTAATTGCATTCAGTGCCGCTGCCACCCGCAATGGCAGAATCTCCAGAGGATTAAGGCTGTAGGGGGTCCAAGAAGTATGGACTCCCACAGTATGATCGCTGAAGACACTGTCTCTGGTGCCACGGATCTTACTTCTTTGACCCTGGTGCTGGAGACAGTGGGACCGATTCACTAAGCTCCGTTAAGTGGCTTTAAGAGCGCAAAGTACCCTTTAAGACCGATAAGGCTGCAGTGAGATTCACTATGCAGTGATAACTGCGCTGTATCGCTCTTAAAAGGGCTTTTTTCAGCCCTCGGTGCAAAATGCGCACGATCAGACTATTGCGCTGCTTTTTGCCAGTACAGGAGATTCACTAAGCAGCGCTAAGTGAATCGGCCTTAAAAAAACACGCCTAACAAACGCACCAGCTAAAGGCAGGCGCAATAGGAGCTGGACTTAGAAAATATTTCTTTGTTTACCTTTTTGCAGGCACACCATCCATAAAACAGGCCCGCGGATGTCCCTGGCTGACCCCGCGGGGGTCCCTGGGTGATCCCCGCGGGAAGCAGGGGGTCCCCGGGGATCCGTGGGTGTCCGGGGGTCCCCGCGGCCATCCGTGGGCCTGCGGTACCAATGGTGTGCCCCCAAAAAATAAACAATACTATAAAAAAATACCCCCGCCCCCTAACACATACACTACAGTAATGGGCAAAATTACTATTATCCACATATGAATAATAATGCATTTGCCCATTAAATATACATTAATCACAATAAATACAATAAATACATTTTGTACTCACCCTTGTCTGGCACCCACGATGAAGGCCATCCTCATCTTCCTCACCGTTCATACACTGTGGTGCTGAAAAATATACACAAGAAAAAAAAGAGCCAAACTAATGTCCCCTAACCCCTTAATGACCTTAGCGGTTATTTCTGGATCAGCTTCCCCCAAGGCTTCAACAAGTGGGAGTACAAGCAGTACAAGCGCTGAGTGCCCAGTTTGAACGATCGAGGGGCAAGAAGGTGCGGATTGCCGTTTCCTGCAGCTTCACTGGAGATTGCCAGACTTTGACGTCACATCTGGCGACGTCACTACCGGTTCGCCACGACGGAGACGTCACTTCCGGTTATTGTCAGCAAAGAGATGGAAGGAATACAAGGCTTCCAAGACACCCTGCGGACCCCAAACACGTGGCTACCAGCCTCCATTGACTCAATGCGATTTTATATCTGCCGTCCTGTGAGTGTTATCTAGGTTTTAACCCACCGGAGCGGCGTATCAGCTATTCGTCCTACTATTTTAATCCTTAGTTAAAATAAATCAACTTTTATCATTAGCTTTGCTTAGTGTTGTATGTCTAGTTGTGTCTGTTTGTCTTGTCACTTTGTGCCAGCCAGTTTGCAATTTTATGTCTGTATAATTTGTTTAGCTGTGTTGCACTAAATATCTCTTTTCTCATTACATGTTCCACTTCCCCTGCATGAAGTCCTATCTGAGCACCCAAAGATTTAGAGACTGTTGATCATCTTGGGACTGGAACTATTTCTACTGGATATCCAAGATTCCATCATTTTGGACTCATTAGGCGCCGGTATCTCTTTTTTGTTATATTGTTTGGAATAGTGTATTTGATTTGGCGCATTGGTTGGCATAGTATACATGATGCACAGATTAATTGTATCATGTACACATTGTCAAATTGAGTGTTTTTATTAGGATTTCTTAGATATTGATTTTGCTTGGTGCTGTTTGATATTGGGAGAGATTTGTATTTCGGCATGTACAGTATATCCTTAACCATTTATTTGTATATTGGTTAATCATGCATAACAGTATATATATATATATATATATATATATATATATATATATATATATATATATATATATATATATATATATATATATATATATATATATATAATACTGAGTTAAGTTATGGTGAGTAAAAAAAGTGACAAAAACCCTCCACAGGAAAGCAAATATGCAAATATAGCTGTATGCTCATCTGCATGTCTTAGGCAGGTCTGCAACCCCGCCTTTCCCCATTATCACCCAGCATACAGCACTTCCACTGCAGCAAGGGATTCTGGGAAATGACATGCAAATGAGCACACAGTGTCACTTTTTGCCTCAATAACCATTTTTAACATGGTTTCCTATAGGCTTAAGCTTGCTGCATGGTCACAGCTTCGAGCACAGCCAGGGTTAAGGTGCATACCCAGAAAACCACCCACAGACAGCTGTTTCGACCTTGATGGGTAAAATCAACCCCACACTGATGAGACCCATCAAGGTCGAAACAGCTGTCTGTGGGTGGTTTTCTGGGTATGCACCTTAACCCTGGCTGTGCTCGAAGCTGTGACCATGCAGCAAGCTTAAGCCTATAGGAAACCATGTTAAAAATGGTTATTGAGGCAAAAAGTGACACTGTGTGCTCATTTGCATGTCATTTCCCAGAATCCCTTGCTGCAGTGGAAGTGCTGTATGCTGGGTGATAATGGGGAAAGGCGGGGTTGCAGACCTGCCTAAGACATGCAGATGAGCATACAGCTATATTTGCTTTCCTGTGGAGGGTTTTTGTCACTTTTTTTACTCACCATAACTTAACTCAGTATTATGGTTTGGCCTATCCCATAAGCCTCTCTTGCATTCCCAGTAAAATCAACCCCACACTGATGAGACCCATCAAGGTCGAAACAGCTGTCTGTGGGTGGTTTTCTGGGTATGCACCTTAACCCTGGCTGTGCTCGAAGCTGTGACCATGCAGCAAGCTTAAGCCTATAGGAAACCATGTTAAAAATGGTTATTGAGGCAAAAAGTGACACTGTGTGCTCATTTGCATGTCATTTCCCAGAATCCCTTGCTGCAGTGGAAGTGCTGTATGCTGGGTGATAATGGGGAAAGGCGGGGTTGCAGACCTGCCTAAGACATGCAGATGAGCATACAGCTATATTTGCATATATATATATATATACATATACACATACATGATGAAGCCACTGTACAAATAAATGGGTGATAGGTGGGTATCGAGTCAGGGTGGCTTAACCCCTTAATGACTGTAGCGGTTAATAACCGCTAAGTCATTAAGGGTTTAGGGGACATTAGTTTGGCTCTTTTTCTTCTTGTGTATATTTTTCAGCACCCCAGTGTATGGACGGTGAGGAAGATGAGGATGGCCTTCATCGTGGGTGCCAGACAAGGGTGAGTACAAAATGTTTTTATTGTATTTATTGTGATTAATGTATATTTATTGGGCAAATGCATTATTATCCATATGTGGATAATAGTAATTTTGCCCATTACTGTAGTGTGTATGTGTTAGGGGGCAGGGGGGATGTGTGTTGTATATAGCAATGTTTATTGGGGACAATTGTCCCCAATAATCATGCTATTGTGCCTTAACCCCTTCATTGCCTTAGCGGATAGCCGCTAAGGTAATGAAGCTGCTTTAATGTATTTTTATTAATAGTGTGCGGGAGCAGGGGGTCCCCTGAGCTGAACCGCATTGATTTGTGGCTCAGGGACCCCCTGCTTCCCGAGTTACAGGCCCCGGTAAGGGGCATCGATGCCAGTGTCGCCGCCATCTTTATAGAGCCCACGTCGCGTCTTGGACGCTATAAAGATGGCGCGGACACTGGCATCGATGCCCCATACCTGAGCCTGTAACTCGGGAAGCAGGGGGTCCCTGAGCCATTAATCAATGCGGTTCAGCTCAGGTGACCCCCCAGCTCACTATTATTAAAATGTACTTTAATGCAGCTTCATTACCATAGCGGCTATCCGCTATGGTAATGAATTATTATTTATTGTTATTGGTGTTTTAATACTAGTGTAGATGTGCAGGGGGTCTCCTGAGCTGAACCGCATTGGTTTCAGGTCCGGGGGCCCCCTACTTCAGGAGATATAGGCCTGGTTATGGGGTGCCAGTATCCCCTGCACTTGTAAAGCTCCCGCGTCACGTGACCGGGACATTTACATTCTGCCGGGGATACCGGCACCCCATAACGGAGCCTATATCTCCTGAAGTAGTGGGTCCCCGGACCTGAAGCAGCATAATCTCCATGCAGTTCTTACAGGCTGGTTTGTTTATAATAGTTATCGTGCTATCTAACTTTAAGCTCGATATCAGGGGGGGGAGAAGGTGATCGCGCGATATGACCCTTTTGGGCAAGGCAGGCCGAAAACACGCCAAACAGCTTTAGTGAATAGTGCTTATGGCTTCACCCTTTTTCGCCCGAGCGATGTAACCCATTTCAGCGCTAATTAACGTAGCTTAGTGAATCGGCCCCAGTGAGTCTTGCGACATCTGTATGATACCTTTCTCACCAAACAAACAGACAGCAATTAACCCAAATTGCTGGCATTTTATCCCTTCTGTAACAAATTCTACCCAGCGCGTGTGCTGCGGTTTTCTAATGCTAATTGATATGCTCCCTTATTTTCTTACCACCATACCATTACAATCCTAAGAAATGGACAGAGAATATGTTTAATCAAGAAAAAGGCAGATGTGCACAATTTTGCCAACGCATCCTTTAGTGTGATTTATATTCATGTAGCTATAGTATACATTTTCACAAGACAAATTGGAGGTTGATTATCAGAGGCTCCCAGCGGCAAACCTGTGGCACCAGATTTATCTAGCAACAAATGGGATTGTTTGCACTGTGAATCTTCCTGTGATGTTGCTGTGCCAGCGTAGTCCGACTGTAGCATTGCAAGCAGTGGATTTTTAAATTTTTTTTTTAGAAATAACCCTGGTTGGGGTTAATAACCTTTAATTAAGAATGTTTCTCTTTGAGTCAAATTGTGCATTTTACCAACTAATTATGTTAATTGGACTGGTTTCTGGTAGGTAAATTGGGACATCTTCTCCAATTCTCCATTTCTACAGCCCAAATCTGTAATAAATGTGCAGAGAACTGGGTCTCATTCAGCATACCAGAATTATGATTAATAAATCACGACCACTGAAGATCACAAAAACAAACACCGCTTGACAGAAAATAGATATGTCTATGAGTCACTTGGGAAATCTACTACATATTTCACCAATTAAAAGCATAATAAAGAATCAATGATCACTCCAGTAACATTGTAAGCTGTTAGAGGGCACAATTTATCCATATTACTAGAGAGAATCTTTTTACTTCTAGAGACGAAAAAGAAGAAAGTCATTGATCAAGTTAAAATCCAAAATGTATTTTACAGTATATTCACATTTCATCTCTAAATTTCCTTCCAGTCATCATTTATGTGCTAAAAGTCCTTTTTCCCCTTTTTCATTTCCTCCCACTCTACTGTACAGGTGCGCCGACGAGTATTCTAAAACTTGCCTTAAACTTGCCTTGGAAAATCTGGGGCTATCACCAACAAGATCCGTGCCAGTGAGTGTCACTCAACCTAACCCTTGTCATCATGTAACATGGTGCAAGGAAAGTAAGCGCAAACCTTAAAATAAATTATAATAATAAACAGTATATAGAAATAAATATCACCAAGAGGCGATGCAGCTGGTGTGAGAGATTTCTCAATCTCTCAAAGTAATATCTGGGGGAGGACACAAAGCGCAAAACTTCCTCTCCAGGGTGGGGGTTATCACATGGAATAAGATGACGTAGGCAGCATATGTAGGAAGGAGAAAAGAGAATATAGTGCAACACAGTTTTAATTAACAAATAATACTAGAGCAGGGAGCTCCAATACACTCACATGCTCCAGAATAAATAAGGCAGTAAAACCATTCTGGGTTCAGTAGAGACGCAGCTCTGCTTTTGTCAGGAATCGGCGTTCTCCTCACTCCCCACACAGAGCACTCCCTCCCCGCAGGAAGCCCCTGGACACACAAAACAATCCTGCCTTACCGGCCTCCACGGCTCCTCGCCCCTGCCGCCGTCGCGGGATCACTCCCCTCGGCGATTCCTCTGCTCAGCGCCGGGCGTGCCCACGCCCTCCTGCACGCACACCTGCACCATCCACTGGCTCGGTTCACACGCGTACACGAGTTACGGAGCACGCTCAGTCTGCACACCCTTATTCCCGTCCCCCGGACCTCAGGCTCCGCCCTCGCACACTGCACGGGCATACTCAGGTTACTAACAAGACTCACCTGGCCTGTTATGCCTGCACCAATCTGCAGTGTCTCCCTGTAGCTCTTCCTGTCCCGCCTCCGTTCCTAATTGGACCTTCCTGCTTTATCTAGCTCCTCTCTGCTCTCAGTCTTTGCTCAACATAGTCTCTGTATGGAAGTACTTCTGGATTCTCTCAGTGTTTTCACAGGTTCTGACGCAGCTCGTACGACTACCCCCTCTGGCTCTCGATCTCGGCACTCCTTGGACAACGCTCACTCTGGTAACCCCTTGAACACGGCTTGGACTACGACCTATCTCCACTCTCCACTCCCTGACTTCGGCAAGGTATCATTCACTCTATCTCTACAACCGGTACCGGCAAGTATTGTCTACCTTACTACACCTGGCCTGGCAACGCTTCATACCACACTCCGGACACGCTCCCTTTGCTGCGGGTGCGTGTATTACCATTTCCCCCTTCAGCTCAGGGGACGGGTCTGGTCTGCGGGCAGCACCGGCGTAACATTATGTCGAGCCCACAAGACGCAGACCAGACCGAACTTCAACAGTTTCTCTCCAATCTGCTTCAGCAAAACCAGGCCATGGCGGATCAAATTTTGTCACTTACACGCCAGGTCGCAGTACTCTCAGACAGGGTACCGACCGCGACCCCGCCAGATGTAAGCCCCCACTCCGCAAGCGCAGTTAGCAGCTCAGATGTAAGGATTCATCCCCCCAAGCCTTATGCAGGTGAACCGCAAGATTGTAGGGGTTTCCTAAACCAGTGTGAGGTGCAGTTTGAAATGGCCCCCCATCTCTACAATTCTGATCGCAAGAAGGTAGCCTACATTTATAACTCCTCACTGGCAGTGCCCTGGCTTGGGCTTCCCCGGTTTGGGAGCGACGTTCTGACCTTACCCAAGATTACCCGGCATTTAAAGCCGAGTTTCAACAAGTATTCGATTCTCCCGCTCGTCGGGAGATGGCATCTGTTTCTCTCCTCCAGATCACTCAAGGATGGCGAATGGTGACGCAGTATGCTGTGGAATTCCGGACTCTAGCAGCCAAGACTAACTGGGGACAAGAGGCTCTTGTCTCCGTGTTCTGGCAAGGCCTGGCAGATCCCATCAAGGATGAACTCTCTCGTCAATCCAGGCCGATCAATTGAAGGTCCTCATTGATTTGGCTGTCCGAGTGGATCAACGTATCCAGGTACGCCGCTCAGAGCGTCAGCGCACTCGCGCCCATAACTTTCAAGTTCCGTTCTCCAGTGCTCCCAGCAACACTCCTGCTCCCCCAAGTGCTACCATACCTCTTCGTCCTGCACTGGAGTTGCCAGAGCCAATGCAATTGGGGGTACAACGCATCCGCACACCGATACGGCAGTTCCGCCACGCCGGGGGATTATGTTTCTACTGCGGATCCATGGAACATCTGGTTCGGGAGTTTCCACTGCGTCCGGGAAATGGGAACACCCAGTGAGTACAGAGGGGCTCTCTCTGGGTGTAATGTCTCCACGTCCCCTTTCTAAAGGTGAACTCCCTAAGAAACTTACATTTCCAGTCTCCCTTTCAGGCGATAAGTTCAAGACTTCTACCGCCGCTTTCATTGACTCAGGAGCTGGAGGAAACTTCGTGGATCTTGAATTCGCCAGGTTAAACCGCATACCACTCGTGAGAAAGAAGGTTCCCATCGCACTCGTCGGTATCGATGGACGTCCTCTTACCCCGGCCCACATTTCCTTAGAGACGGCTCCCTTGCTTCTGTCCTCACATCTGCACAAGGAGATCTTAGTTCTCGATGACATTCACGCTCCTGGGATACCCATCACCCTTGGTCTTCCTTGGCTACAGCTTAACAATCCTCTCATTGACTGGACTTCCTCTGCTCCCATTTCCTGGAGGCCGAGGTCAGACGAGACTCATCAACTGCTGGCCAATACCTCTGTTCCCGAAGTTATTCTACCTTCCGTTTACCATCAATTCTGGGACGTTTTCAATAAGGTACAGTCAGACCTCTTGCCACCACAGAGGACTTACGATTGTCCGATCGATCTAGTTCCAGGTTACTCCCTACCCAAGTCCAAGACTTACCCCTTGTCGTTACCAGAATCTCATGCTATGGATGAATTTACTGTATCCAGGAGAATCTCAAGAAAGGCTTTATTCGTCACTCCAATTCCCCAGCAGGGGCTGGGTTTTTCTTCGTCAAGAAAAAGGACGGGTCGTTGAGGCCTTGCATCGACTACAGGGGTTTAAACCACATCACTATTAAAAATCGTTACCCCCTTCCCCTTATTACCGAACTGTTCGATAAATTACAGGGGGCCAAGATTTTTTCCTAGTTGGATCTACGTGGTGCCTATAACCTGGTGCGCATCAGGAAGGGGGATGAATGGAAGACGGCCTTCAACACGCGTAGTGGACACTACGAATATCTGGTAATACCTTTCGGCTTATGTAATGCTCCCGCTGTGATCCAGGATTTCAGCAACGACGTCTTTCGTAAGGTACTCAATATTTTTGTTATTGTATACTTGGATGATATCCTGATTTTTTCCAAAGATCTCCAGGACCATATACGCCACACCTCCTACGTCCTGTCCCGTCTCCGTGAACACCATTTGTACGCCAAACTGGAGAAGTGCACCTTTCATCAGACCTCTACTCCGTTCCTGGGGTATATCATTTCCGATGAGGGGTTTATGATGGACTCCGGTAAACTTCAAGCAGTCACTGAATGGCCAAGACCCAACTCTCTCAAGGCCATACAACGTTTTTTAGGGTTCGCTAATTACTATCGTAAGTTTATACGGAGTTTTTCCACCATTGTGGCACCCCTCACAGCGCTCACCAAAAAAGGAGCTGATCCTTCTGCTTGGTCATCCGAGGCCATCTCCACCTTCGAGACACTCAAGGAAGCCTTTATATCCGCACCTATTCTCCGTCATCCCAACATCGACCTTCCCTTCGTCCTGGAGGTCGACGCTTCTGATTGCGGCGCTGGTGCCGTTCTTTCCCAGAGACCCACGCCCCAAGATAAGTTACATCCCTGTGCATATTTTTCCAAGAAATTCTCATCTGCCGAGAGGAACTATGACGTGGGTAACAGGGAACTTCTGGTCGTGAAGATGGCTCTTCAAGAGTGGAGACACCTGCTAGAGGGGTCGAAAGAGCCGTTTACTATTCTCACGGACCACAAGAACCTTCTTTATATAGAGAACGCTCGACGCCTTGGTCCACGACAGGCTCATTGGGCTCTTTTTTTTTCTCGATTCGATTTTCACCTTTCCTATATCCCCGGGACCAAGAACGTAAAGGCAGACGCACTCTCCCGAATACATTCTTCTGAAGAGAGGCCAGAGGAATCTTTGGAGACTATCCTTCCACATGAGAGGATTCTCGCCACGTCTTCTTTCAAGAATCTTAACAAGATTTTGCACTCCCAGAGACGCATTCCCAAGGACTTGGTCGTTCCCGACAACAAACTCTTTGTACCATCCAAATTTGTTCCAGAGGTCCTGTCTTGGGGTCACTCCTCTAAATCTGCAGGTCATCCAGGTTTTAAGAAGACTACTGATCTCATTCGTCGGAATTTCTGGTGGCCAAGGATGTCTCAAGATATTCTGGAGTTTACCCGCGCATGCCCCACGTGCGCTCAAAGCAAGACTCTCCGTCAAAAGCCTCAGGGTTTTCTGTTACCCCTTCCAGTTCCCGACCGCCCCTGGTCCCACATTTCTATGGACTTCATAGTGGAGTTGCCCAGGTCCAGAGGAATGAACACTATCTTGGTGGTCGTGGACAGGTTCTCGAAGATGTCCCATTTCATTCCACTTAAAGGATTACCCACCTCCCCCGCCCTTGCTGATATCTTTACGGAGCAGATTTTCCGGATTCATGGGATTCCTTCGTCCATTGTTTCTGACAGAGGTTCTCAGTTCGTATCCAAATTTTGGAGAGCTTTCACGAAGAGATTGGGCATCTTTTTTTCTTTCTCTTCCGCCTATCATCCTCAGTCCAATGGACAAACGGAGAGAATCAATCAATCCCTGGAGAAGTACCTGAGATGTTTTATATCCGATTTCCAGGATGATTGGGCTCAACTCCTCTCTTGGGCAGAGTATGCCGTTAATTCTGCAAAAAACGAGTCCACCAGGGAGTCGCCCTTCTTTATAAATTATGGGTTCCACCCTCCCTGTCTTCCCATCCCCAACATTCCTTCTGGAGTACCAGCCGTAGATGAACGCATTTCTTCCCTCCAAACCGCATGGTCCAGGATTCAGTCTACCCTTCTCAACTCCTCCCGCAGATCGAAACTACAGGCCGATCATCGTCGTCGTTCGGCACCCAGTTACAAACCAGGGGATTTGGTATGGCTATCATCTAGGAATATCCACCTCAAGGTACCATCTCATAAACTGGCACCTAAGTTCCTGGGTCCCTTCCCTATTTGGGAACAAATCAATCCCGTGGCATTCCGGCTCCAACTACCACCCAGTATGAAGATTCCCAATGTCTTTCATGTGTCCCTCTTAAAACCATTTATCTCCAGTCACTTCTTTCCGGATCAGACTCGTAAACTGGATCCCATTACTGTACAAAATAACGAGGAATACGAAGTTCACTCTCTTTTGGATTCTCGCCTATCCAGGGGTCAGCTCCAGTTCTTGGTGCAGTGGAAGGGCTTTGGCCCTGAAGAGAGATCTTGGGTACCTTCAAAGGACATTCATGCCCCGGCCCTTCTTAAGTCCTTCAGGAAAAAGTTTCCAGAGAAACCGTTCTTGGACCGTCCTGAGGCCGTTCCTGAAGAGGGGGGTACTGTCAGGAATCGGCGTTCTCCTCACTCCCCACACAGAGCACTCCCTCCCCTCAGGGAGCCCCTGGACACACAAAACAATCCTGCCTTACCGGCCTCCACGGCTCCTCGCCCCTGCCGCCGTCGCGGGATCACTCCCCTCGGCGATTCCTCTGCTCAGCGCTGGGCGCGCCCATGCCCTCCTGCACGCACACCTGCACCATCCACTGGCTTGGTTCACACGCGTACACGAGCAGGCTCCGCCCTCGCACACTGCACGGGCATACTCAGGTTACTAACAAGACTCACCTGGCCTGTTATGCCTGCACCAATCTGCAGTGTCTCCCTGTAGCTCTTCCTGTCCCGCCTCCGTTCCTAATTGGACCTTCCTGCTTTATCTAGCTCCTCTCTGCTCTCAGTCTTTGCTCAACATAGTCTCTGTTTGGAAGTACTACTGGATTCTCTCAGTGTTCACACAGGTTCTGACGCAGCTCGTACGACTACCCCCTCTGGCTCTCGATCTCGGCACTCCTTGGACAACGCTCACTCTGGTAACCCCTTGAACACGGCTTGGACTACGACCTATCTCCACTCTCCACTCCCTGACTTCGGCAAGGTATCATTCACTCTATCTCTACAACCGGTACCGGCAAGTATTGTCTACCTTACTACACCTGGCCTGGCAACGCTTCATACCACACTCCGGACACGCTCCCTTTGCTGCGGGTGCGTGTATTACCACTTCCCCCTTCAGCTCAGGGGACGGGTCTGGTCTGCGGGCAGCACCGGCGTAACAGCTTTGCTCTAAACAGCTTCACTCGTCTTTCACTTCCGCACTCTGGTGGCGTCTGACGTCACGGACCAGTTCTTCCAATCATCCGCTGGTAAGGGAAGGATCGTCTGGCTCTGTAGTTTTCAATATCAGCGCGAGTTGTACAGGCGGGGAGATGCAGAGAAAACACAGCTGACGGCAGAGAATCTGTACTGCTTCACAAGTCAAAGCACATACTGTAGGTAACCCTACGCATTTCATCCGGTTGCCCGGACTTCTTCAGGGGTGTAAGGATATGGCGCAATGAGTCTATGTTAAATAGTCCCCATACTGGGTGGGGAATAATGACGTCACAGCGCTTCTAAGTCTGATAGGCTCAGTATATCAATACAATAAGCAGCATAACAATTAAACAACGACAATGTAAATATTAATAAAAATATTATGGAACACCTAAAAGTAATTAGCTCTAAAAAGGATTTAGCAATATTATACATGATATATTTATATAATAAAAATACATTAGTTAATTACACAATAATCATGAAATATATTATAAAAAATCCCAGAATATAGAGACAAAGAATTTGGATGGAAACAAGAAAAATAATCAGTGCATACAAATAAATTAAATTAGACCTTCATTAAAAATATAAGAATTTCTAAAAACACATTAAATTAAAAAAACAAAAATGAGGATATAAATATATATATATATATATATATATATATTTTTTTTTTTTAAATGCACACTTATAAAAAGACATCAGTGTAAAAAGGAGGCTAAATCTATATCGATGTTGAGGCCCCAAGGTTTAAGTGTACGCAATTTATGTATCCAGAATGTCTCCTTTTGAGAGATCTCCTGGATACGATTGCCTCCTCTCCAATGCATAGTGACTAAATCAATGCCTAAATAACTCAGACCCTCCAGATTTGAGCCGTGGAACTGTTTAAAATGCAAAGGAACACTGTGATTCTCCAATCCATTCACAATGTTCCTTATATGCTCCAGAACCCTAACCCGAGGGGTCTGATAGTGCGGCCCACATATTGTAGACAGCAAGGGCATTGTAACAAATAAATAACAGAGGTACTTTTACAATTGATAAATTTACCAATTTTAAAAACCTCTTTAGTCACATGAGATGAGAAGCAATCTGATTTGCTAATGCAAAATTTGCAGGCTTTGCAGCCTGTACACTTGAAAAAACCTTTAGGTTTTTGACCCAACCAAGTATCATTAGTTGGTAAGGGCCTCAACAAACTGGGAGCAATTCTATCTTTAATATTACGTGCTTTTGTGTAAATAACTTGAGCACGATCTGGTAGAAAATCCTTCAAATACTGGTCACCTTTTAAAATATGCCAATGCTTATTGAAAATGTTATTGATTTTAAAATGTTCGCTATTAAATTGAGTAATAAAAGGAATGAAATTAGATGTCATTGCTTTACGTGAGTGTGACTTTAATAATAGGCTTCTATCGATTTCCCTTACTCGTTTTTTTTGCCTCACAAAGATCAAGGGGTGCATAATCCTTCTCCAAAAATCTTTGTTCCAGCATGGCTGATTGTTCTTCAAAGACCTCAATATCAGAGCAGTTTTTTCTTATTCTCAAAAACTGCCCTGAAGGGATATTTGAGGTCCATTGTGGATGATGACAACTGCTCTTACTAATATAATTATTGCAGTCGACAGACTTGAAAAAGGTTTTACTAAAAACTCTTTTATCATCCACATATAGAACAAGATCAAGATATGCAATGCTGGAACGATCATGCTTGTGGGTGAATCTGAGGTTTAAATTATTATCATTAAGATAAATTATAAATTCCTCAATCGTATCCAGGAGATCTCTCAAAAGAAGACATTCTGGATACATAAATTGCGTACACTTAAACCTTGGGGCCTCAACATCAATATAGATTTAGCCTCCTTTTTACACTGATGTCTTTTTTATAAGTGTGCATTTTTTTAAATATATATATTTATATCTCATTTTAGTTTTTTAAATGTAATGTGTTTTTAGAAATTCGTATATTTTTAATGAAGGTCTAATTTAATTTATTTGTATGCACTGATTATTTTTCTTGTTTCCATCCAGATTCTTCGTCTCTAAATTCTGGGATTTTTTATAATATATTTCATGATTATTGTGTAATTAACTAATGTATTTTTATTATATAAATATATCATGTATATTATTGCTAAATCCTTTTTAGAGCTAATTACTTTTAGGTGTTCCATAATATTTTTATTAATATTTACATTGTCGTTGTTTAATTGTTATGCTGCTTATTGTATTGATATACTGAGCCTATCAGACTTAGCAAGTGCCGTGACGTCATTATTCCCCTCCCAGTATGGGGACTATTTAACATAGACTCATTGCGCCATATCCTTACACCCCTGAAGAAGTCCGGGCAACCGGATGAAACGCGTAGGGTTACCTATGTGTTTTGACCTGTGAAGCTGTACAGATTCTCTGCCGTCAGCTGTGTTTTCTCTGCATCTCCCCGCCTGTACAACTCGCGCTGATATTGAAAACTACGGAGCCAGACGATCCTTCCCGTACCAGCGGATGACTGGAAGAACTGGTCCGTGACGTCAGACGCCACCAGAGTGCGGAAGTGAAAGTCGAGTGAAGCTGTTTAGAGCAAAGCAGAGCTGCGTCTCTACTGAACCCAGAGTGGTTAAACTTCCTTATTTTATTCTGGAGCATGTGAGTGTATTAGAGCTCCCTGCTCTAGTATTATTTGTTAATAAAACTGTGTTGCACTATATTCTCTTTTCTCCTTCCTACATATGCTGCCTACGTCATCTGATTCCATGTGATAACTCCCACCCTGGAGAGGAAGTTTTGCGCTTTGTGTCCTCCCTCATCATGTAACATGCAGTACACATTCAGCCTAGACTTTTCATCATGTAACATGCAGTACACGTTCAGCCTAGCCCTTGTCATCATGTAACATTCAGCATGGCCCTTGTCATCATGTAACATGCAGTATAGTGAATGCCACTCAACCTAGCCCTTGTTACCATGCAGTACAATTTTTCCTACAGCTAGAGGGGAGGGGACACAATAACTTGTGATCACCGACTTGAGTTTATGGCTGGTATTGCATATAACGCCACATATCGAATGTCTGCCCGCCTCCAAGTCTCACTTCACACAGGTTAAATCGCGGATTACTCCCGTAAATTTCTTGGGAAATCTCACGTAAGGGACAGCTTCGGGCCAGGAAAACCCCGGATGCACACAGACTATATTTGTACCTAAATGATATTACTAACAGTGTAAAGTTTTTTTCGGCTGATACACCCACAGGTTTTTAAAGGATGTACACGTCTCAACATATGTTGCCTTTCCCTGGATCTATTCTGAAAAATGTTATGTCATGACATTTAAAGGTGAAATGTTCTTCAAAGTCCAGGGAGACCATGGGAGAGAATCAGCAAACAAGACAAAAATAACATCTACGGTAAGTGTAGGTGTTTTGAACAAGTTGGGAATTACAGGAATCTTGGCTTATATACAAAGCCTACTCACAGTGCAATGGGTTTAAAATCGCGACTCTTAAACTGTGGCAATAAACTTGCTTGTGTGAATTCAGAAGAGATGTACCTCAGTGTGGAAGAAATCGCATACGATAGTGCAGATCAGTATGTAAACAATTTTATAACATAAAAGAATAAAAGCCGTACTTACAATCTGTACGATCAATAAATGCAAGATCACAATAATCAGACAACGTGAGTGGTGTATCTCTTCACTGCCTCTATCCCTCTGTGACGCCGATGGTATAGAGAGCCTTCCCGGGCTGTTAGTATCCTTGCCGGTGTTTTCTAGGACTTTGTAACGTCACCTCCAGTTGGGCCGAGCATCACTTCCGGTTTCGTTTTGAGGCCACAGCAACACGTCCGTGAGTGCTCTGAGGTCTGGAAAACCCACTCTACGCATTTCGCCAATTACTTGACTTTATCAGGAGTATACTCCTATGTACAATAGGAATTACGTCACAGCTTCCTATTGTGACGCGGGACATTTAAAGCCGCCATTTTGATAGCCCCAATTAGCCACAGCAAGAGCTGTGACCGGCACCCCCTTCCGAAGATTGCATCTTCAAACCAATGGGGAAACAAAGTATCACCATCTGGTGCTGCATTATGGTATTATATCACTTGACACTACACTAATTTAACAGCCAATTCAACATGGCTAGTTACAGCTCACTGCTCAAAAATAACATGCCACTGCTTTAAATTTGATATCATTCCCAAGCTTTATGCTGTAATGTATTCAAATTTATTACAGTCTACAATTAATGAAGGCATTGATATTCATGGCAAGGTCACTAAGCAGCATGTCATTTTACGTACAGTACCTTTAAAGTTCAATCCTACTTAGCAACATACGAATTAAACAAAGTAATAAAACTGTAACATCTCTGTAAGAATTGGACCTCCTAAACTGCACATTTATGTACAAACCCAGGCCAAAGGTATATTGAATTGTTCTACAGAGAATTCACTTTCTGATATAATAGTTCCCATACCATGTATTACATTTGCTTGATAATTCAATAAAAAAATGTATGAGTACAGTTTGACAGAAAAGCAATAAACAGAGTCTACTTTAAAGAAGGGAGGGTAACCAATGGATTGTCACAGGGCTCTGTTCTATGACTGATCCAATGCATGTCTTTATACTGTACGTAAGTGACACTGAAGAAGATTTGGAGCGGTAAGTAAGCCCTTTTTGGGTAAAAGACACATGCAGTATGCATGATAATGGACTGACGTTAGAGGTGCTGCCCATAATATAAGGAAGAAACTAATAAAACCACAGCAATAAACTACAACAGTGTTTTTCAACCAGGGTTCCTAGGAACCCTTTGGTTCCGCAGGCATTCCTAAAGGGTTCCCTGTCATTTTTAAGGTAATTTTAAAATTGTTTAAGGGGTAAGTTAACACAGAAAGAAGCAAATGGGTATTTCACCCTCTGGTAATACTGTGTCAACCAGCGCTCCTACTTAGAGAAAAAATAAATGCATACAGAAAAAAGGGTTACACAGTGAAAAAAACAGCAGAACAATTATTAAAATAAATACTTGATATTTGGTGTATTTCACAACACGTGTTCCCAAATATAGAGTCCAATGTCAGATGAAGTATGGGTATGCAGCTTCTTTACAACCGGAGCCAACCTCAGGACCGGTAGAAACTATAGAAAGGAAACAAAAAAGAGAAAAAAGCGCAAAGCCCATAGAGTAGTAAAGTCTGTTTATAGATAAGTAAAGAACGGTTATAAACACTCACAGAAGAGTAGATAATACAAGCAGTTCGGTACTTTGAATGACCGCAGGAACAGGAGTACTTCACTCGTCTGCTGGTTGGGGTGTTGAATGTCTCAGCCTTCTCCTCCTCTCGATCGGCGGCATGTTCCCACTTCCATGCCAGGTGACTCGTGACGTCAGTGCGTGTGTCATCGATCGGGGGTTGGACTACGGGTAGCCACTAGCTACTCGGCGTGCAAAAGTTCTATCGGTCCCACGTATCCTCCGTAGCTTAGTGTTCACAGCACACATTAGCAACCATAGCAATGTCAGCCCTACGCGTTTCAAGGACAATGTCCTCTTCATTAGAACCCCCAATCGACGACACACGCGCTGACGTCACGAGTCACCTGACGCGGAAGTGAGAACACGCCGCCGATCGAGAGGAGGAGAAGGGCTGAGACATTCAACACCCCAACCAGCAGACGAGTGAAGTACTCCTGTTCCCACGGTCATTCAAAGTACCGAAGTGCTTGTATTATCTACTCTTCTACTCTATGGGCTTTGCGCTTTTTTCTCTTTTTTGTTTCAATTTGAAAATTGTACCTAATACTGATGAATTTACAATGCATCTGGTCTCAGACGCGCTATTAGAGAGAGTTGGGGTCCTTACATGTATCTGATCTCAGACACGCTACTAGAAGAGTGTTGGGGGTTCCTTACAATGCATCTGATCTCAGGCATGCTATAAGAGACGGTTGGGGTTCTTCAGAATTTCACATAGGGTTCCTTAACCAAAGAAAGGTTGGAAACCACTGAACTAGAATGTGCCAACTAAAATGGCACTTGAGCCACACACAAAATCAAATGACAAAATACATGCTCCAAAGTATTTCTATTTGTATTACATTTGTACAGTATTTATATTTATGAGACCTCACGTGTCCAGTTATGGAGGTCTCTTCTTTAAAAAAAAAAAAGACCTATAATAGAGATGGGTCCATGAAAAGATGACACCGATAATTCATGGCTTACATGCATTAGATTCTGTCCGGTGATAGGCTCAGGGGAAAGTAATACAGGAGGGATCGCTTTACATGAGTGGTAGAGGTAAATATGAATTATGGAGAGACACAACCCTACAGGGATTGGCAGTTTGAAGAGAAGGTCTTGATTGTGTAGCAATGGAGAAAAATGACAGGCTAGGTGGAGTAAAACAACTATGGATGACCGCCCGCTCAGCCTAATTGAATTCAAGAATTAATAATAGGTCCATATACACCAGTGCTTTGGGACATGTTGAACCTATAATTCGTAAAGTGTAAAGCAAAGAGCCTACACTAGATCCCTCTCACAACTGCACTCTAGATGTAGAAAAATATTCAAGTCTGAATATTTTTCTACATCTACAGTGTAGTTGTGAGAGGGATCTAGTGTAGGCTCTTTGCTTTACAAACACAAATACAGATCAGCGCCCACAATAATAAATGTCCACTGAGTCCAAGATAAAGTCCAATCTAAGATGTTGTAAGATCAGGCTCCATTCAGTAGATCCGTGACATGTGAAAAGATATAAGAAGAAAAATCATCAGAGTGTGTAAAGTATAAACAATTTACATGTAACAAAACAGACTAACAACAAGCAACATGGAACATGAAACACAGAAGCTGATGACATACAAAACTGATTTATTTAAGACAAGGAAGCCTATTGCAGCGAATCATCAGGGGTTAAAACCCAAAACCCTACTTACAACAGGATCGGATAAAACACGCGTTGAACACCACACAAGGGCAGTACTTGGACGAAGAAAGTCCTCTGCAAACGCCTGCACAGGTGGGGAGTAGTCGCACACTTCTCCCTCTGGCCGCAAGGATCTCAGCAATGGCGCCGCAGCTTGCAGGGACCGCTCCGACACAGTCTGCGAATACTGTGAGATGAAACAACACGTGACGCACTTCCGACTTCCTCCAAGGCGCCGTGGCCTCTGACCCTACGCGTTTCGTGACAACGTCACTTCCTCAGGGGTTTGGATAGGTGGAGGTGGAGTTAACATATATACACTTCAATCGGCTATGATTGGAGCAAACTTAAGCCCCAATCAAGTGTAGTTTAAAGCAACAGCCTCTGCTAAGACAAACTAAACAGTAACAAACATGGGTTAACAACAGTAGACCCAACAATACAATAAAACAAAAGACAAAAATATCACTTACATGACTAATACAAGATAAAATGAAGACAAATTCTAATAGTAAAAAGAGCGATAAAAATACATTAATGCTAAAATACAGCAATGTTAGACTCATGCATTATCAGCTGAACAAAGACCAAGCTAGAAAAACCTGACCAAAAGCCCTTAAGAGAGTATAACTAGACTTCGGAAAAAAAGAATGGTGTATATAGCGCTAAAAGGCTGTGAATATATAATAAACAGTGTATATAAACATATAAGGTGATAAAAAATATGTGTGACCTTACACACTATACCTTAATAATGTAAGGCTAGGCTGCAGAGTGAAACTAACCCAAAACACAGTTAGCACAAAGCAAAAAACAATAATACAAACCGGCGCCTACAGAGTCCCATATAGGAAAAAAGGTTCAGCCCAATGGTAAAGAAGTGTCCAGAAATGTCCAATCTTGCAGTTCACGCTCCACAGCAAGATGTTACAAGAAGCATGTGATGTGCAGAGAGAGAAAAGAGAGAAAAATCATAGTGCAACAATGCTACAGTATAAACACATAAGACAAACAGGACAAGACAATACTAGACAAACACAAGCAAGGCTGACAAATAATACAAGAGTTAATTTAATACACAAAATTTTTTAAATGAACAAGGCAGATGATGGATCCGGTGGTAAAACAAGAATCCTACTTACAGGACGTTCGTTTAATACAGACAGGGGTGTATGGTGAGTGATGCACGGCCGCAGTGTCTGATGGATGCATGGCGTCCAGGACTTGCTCCAAACACTGTCCCTAGCTCTGCAACCGGATGTGCGTCACTGGGGGTGGGTCTCAGGTTCTCCAAACGCTGTCTGCCCCTCCGTGGCCGGAAATACGTCACCGGGGGCGGATCAAAATGCCGAAACCCCCTTCTCCTACTGCTGTACCTCGATCAAACTCCTGTGGGTACTCTGCCTTAGTCCAAATAAACTCTCACAAACTGCCCAACGCGTTTCTTGCGCATGCGCACTTCTTCAGGGGTAATGGACACAGGACATGAGATCTGTAAATACTGACAGGATCAAAACCATTGGATAAGGGTTGTACCCCCCACAAAGCCAAAGATCAAACAGGATTGGTCTAATCACTTTGTCAGTCATGTCCTGTATAAACACAGCCTCACTAACAATACAAATAGCACACAATCACAATGCAATAACATTAACACAATTACAGAAATGCATAAAAACTCTCAATGGAGTATTAATAAACCAACGTATGGTTATCTATTGTAAATAACAATAGACCATATATATCCTGCCAATGAATAAATACATTATATATATGTATACACATGGTCTCATATAGATGCACGCAAATCAGACGGATGGAGATGAAATGACATATCTATTGCAGTCTACCTAAAAATATTCCTATAAAAATGTATATATATTTGTTAAAACACAATTATTTGTATATATAAAAAAATATAAATAGGTAGTTCCACTGGGTTAAGAACCCAGAACCTTCTGCGTGTCAAGCAGATGTGATAACCACTACACTATGGAACTTATATTAAAAAATAAATTACTTTAAAAAAACTCCTATTTCAAAATCAATATTAAGGCCATTGGGAGAGAGGGTCTTCAACACATAGATGCAATATGCTTCACGCCTAGTGATCTGATTGAGCTGATTCCCCCCTCTCCAACTGGCTGGCACTGTCTCAATGGCTTGGCATCTCAATCCAACTGGATTCTGATTATGATGGATGCGAAAATGGTGAGAAACACTATGGGCCTCATGCAGTAAGCGGCGGAAAGGCACTTCTCGCCACTTTTCCGCCTAAAAAGCCTATCCGTATTCAGAAAGGGGCCAGAAAGTGACGAGATTAAAAAAAAACGCCAGTTTTGCTGGCGATTTTTTTGTTTCCGCCGGTGGCGGGCGAGAAGGCAATTTCCGCCTAAAAATCCAACTTTTTCAGCCACCCTGTATTCTAGTAGAGGCGAGTAGCTAAGCGGAGCTATTCGTCTCTCTAGAATACCGTTTCGCTGGCGGATCAGCCACGCAAGAAAAAGATGGCAAGTTGCTGCTCAGAGGCAGCGGATGAGTGGCGGATCGGCACTTAGAAAAAATTCAGGCCTTTTTCCTGGCTGGGATTGATTCCGGGGGTCTCCGGAGCTGATACCATTAATATCAGCACCGGAGCCCCCCGGCATGCATCCGAGGCAGGAAAAATGCATTTAAAGCCCACTTCATTACCTTAGCGGTTAACCGCTAAGGCAATGAAGGGGTTAAAGAGCCGTGCCAGGTTTATTGTGGGTAGTGGGGGTGGGTGAAGGGGGTATTTGGCCCTTGTTGTTTGTTTAGGGCTTGCGGGGGGGTTGCGGGTGCACTTAACCCCTTCACGATCGTAGCGGTTAATACCGCTACGGTCATGAAGGGGTTAAGGCCTCCCGCTATCCACCCGCAAGCCCTAAACAAACACCGTTGGGGCTAATACCCCCTTCACCCACCCCCACTACCCACAATAATAAAAAATACACACACCAGCCCCACACTAACTAAATAAATAAATATATATATATATATATATATATATATATATATATATATATATATATGACCCCAACAACACCTATACCCCCCTAACATACAGTATAGTCATGGGCAACATTACTATTATCCACAAATGGATAATAGTGCAGTTGTCCATTTAAAATACATACACAACAATAAAGACATTAAATACATATAGCACTCACCCATGTGCGGCTGCCACGATGAAGGCCATCCTCATCTTCATCATGCCCATGCCCCATCCGCTTCTGCAAAACAGACACAAGAATTAAAACATCCAATGTAATGTCCCCTAACCCCTTAATCACCATAGCGGTTATTAACCACTACAGTCATTAAGGGGTTAACCCACCATCACCCACATACCCTCCCCCACTAACCTGCCCAACCACCCTCACCCACTACCCACAGGGGAGTCCTACCAAATACCCTTGGGGCCAATACCCCCTCCCCCAGCACATACTGTACAATAATGTGCCAAATAACTATTATCCACATAGGGATAATACATTATTTGGCCATTATTAAACACATTAAATACCGTAATAAAGTAAAGAAAATTCTACTAACCTCATCAATAAGAAGGCTCCGTCGCCAGCATCATCCTTGGGGTCCGTTGCCAAAATAATAAATAGCCAATACATCTCAATTACATTAACATACCAATGAACCCCTTAATGACCTTTTCGGGTACTAACCTCAAAGGTAATTAAGGGGTGAAGCCATCCTGCAATGGCAACACCACTTATGCATAACATCCTCAATGAATTAAAAACCAATTTCCTACACAAATCTCATGTAATCATTCAATCTGAAGCCTCAAATGCCACTTAAAACATTGCATTTACAGTGTATACGTGTAGCATAACATGTAAACTACATGTACACGCTGCAAATCAATGTTAACAATACAGTAATCCAACTCAAATAGCCTGACATCACAGGAAGTATATTATGTCATCAAATAAAGTCACCATCAATGAATTAACAGACATGAATTACATCCCTAAACAATTAAAATACCATCCATACCAATTACACAATTAACTATAGCTATCGTAACAGAGAACAAGTTCAAAACATACAAAAAAGGACACCAACAATTACAATATACTATAGCAAGGCTCTCCATAACCTACAGTACAGCATAAAGCCCAAAACTTACATCTCTCTAATAATAAAATACATTTAACACACATCTATGCATAGCAGCATAGCCACAATCATTTACAATACAGAAAATCAAGCTTTAACAACACTATCATTTCTTAACCTGTATGTATATATCTCTCTAGACATACATACATACATAGAAAAAATAGAAAAAATAGAAGATATGACGTCACATCCTTTCTCCCCAAGCCTCTGTCACATGGTACTGGAACCAATCAGAGTAGGGATAGACTTCCCACGCTCTGATTGGCTGCCGTACCATGTGAGTCCGGCCATGTGTCTTTTCATGACGTCATCTTAAAAGCAATTGCTGCAAAGCCATTCTGATTGGCTGTGCTGTCATTGCCTTTAAGTGACGTCATCATTTTTTTTTACATCGGCCAAAACACATGGTTTTCACGGCCCAATCAGAGCCGTGGGAACCATATGACGAAAATGTGACGTCATAGGCCTTTAAAAGCCTATGTCGTCTCATTTTGAAGCCAGACGCCGAGGAGGAAGGACCTCCTCTGAAGAAAGAAGACCAGGGCGTGGCACCGGACGGCAAGAAGACCCCGGAAGAAGGTAGAAGAATACAGATGAAGATGGATTACAACTAGAAGACCCCTGGATTGTCGTGTTTTATTATTTTAATGTTTATTATTTTATGGTTTTTTATTTTATGGGTTCCTGTTCGTGGATTGGTTCGTGAGTAAGCTGATCAACGGGATTCGGTGGGGGCAAGTAATGGTAAGTTAAATAAGGAAATGTATTTAATGTTAATGTGTTTTTTTTTGCTTTTTCATGTCTTGATTTTTTTTTATGCATATCATTTCTTGCCACTGTATGTATGTATGTATGTCTAGAGAGATATATACATACAGGGTAAGAAATGATAGTGTTGTTAAAGCTTGATTTTCTGTATTGTAAATGATTGTGGCTATGCTGCTATGCATAGATGTGTGTTAAATGTATTTTATTATTAGAGAGATGTAAGTTTTGGGCTTTATGCTGTACTGTAGGTTATGGAGAGCCTTGCTATAGTATATTGTAATTGTTGGTGTCCTTTTTTGTATGTTTTGAACTTGTTCTCTGTTACGATAGCTATAGTTTATTGTGTAATTGGTATGGATGGTATTTTAATTGTTTAGGGATGTAATTCATGTCTGTTAATTCATTGATGGTGACTTTATTTGATGATATAATATACTTCCTGTGATGTCAGGCTATTTGAGTTGGATTACTGTATTGTTAACATTGATTTGCAGCATGTACATGTAGTTTACATGTTATGCTACATGTATACACTGTAAATGCAATGTTTTAAGTGGCATTTGAGGCTTCAGATTGAATGATTACATGAGATTTGTGTAGGAAATTGGTTTTTAATTCATTGAGGATGTTATGCATAAGTGGTGTTGCCATTGCAGGATGGCTTCACCCCTTAATTACCTTTGAGGTTAGTACCCGAAAAGGTCATTAAGGGGTTCATTGGTATGTTAATGTAATTGAGATGTATTGGCTATTTATTATTTTGGCAACGGACCCCAAGGATGATGCTGGCGATGGAGCCTTCTTATTGATGAGGTTAGTAGAATTTTCTTTACTTTATTACGGTATTTAATGTATTTAATAATGGCCAAATAATGTATTATCCCTATGTGGATAATAGTTATTTGGCACATTATTGTACAGTATGTGCTGGGGAAGGGGGTATTGGCCCCAAGAGTATTTGGTAGGACTCCCCTGTGGGTAGTGGGTGAGGGTGGTTGGGGGGTTAGTGGGGGAGGGTATGTGGGTGATGGTGGGTTAACCCCTTAATGACTGTAGCGGTTAATAACCGCTATGGTGATTAAGGGGTTAGGGGACATTACATTGGATGTTTTAATTCTTGTGTCTGTTTTGCAGAAGCGGATGGGGCATGGGCATGATGAAGATGAGGATGGCCTTCATCATGGCAGCCGCACATGGATGAGTACTATATGTATTTAATGTCTTTATTGTTGTGTATGTATTTTAAATGGACAACTGCACTATTATCCATTTGTGGATAATAGTAATGTTGCCCATTACTTTATTGTATGTTGTGTATTGCTGCTATGTTTATTGGGGGCATTTGTCCCCAATAAACATGCTATTATGCGTTAACCCCTTCATTACCTTAGCGGCTATCGGCTATGGTAATGAAGCAGCATTAATGTATTTTAATAATATTGTGCGGGAGCAGGGGGCCCCTCTGAGCTGAACCGCATTTATTTGTGGCTCAGAGATGCCCTGCTTCCCGAGTTACAGGCCCCGGTTTGGGGCATCGGTTACAGTGTGGACGCCATGTTTATTGCGGGCACGTAGCGTATGGGACGCAATAAACATGGCGGCTACACTGCCCATCCGATCACACATACCGGGGCCTGTAACTCGGGAAGCAGGGGGTCCCTGGTCCACAAAGTGATGTGGTTCAGCTCGGGGGACCCCCTGCTCACTGTACAGTATTATTAAATATATATTCATGCTGCTTCGTTACCGTAGCAGATACCCTGTAAGGTAAGGAACGAGTCTTTATTGATATGTGTGTTTTACTCATAGTGTAGATGTGCAGAGGGTCTCCGGAGCAGAAACGTTTTTGTTTTAGGTCCGGGGACCCCCTGCTTCCAGAGATACAGCCCCCTTTATGGGGTGCCGGTATACATCTGCTTTGTTTACATGCCGCGGTCACGTGATCGGGACCTTTAAATGCAGAGGGATACCGGCACCTCATAAAGGGGTCTGTATCTCGGGGAGCAGGGGGTCCCCCGATCTGAAACCAATGCGGTTCAGCTCCGGAGACCCGCTGCACATGTACACTAGGAATAAAAGTTGTTTTAAAAATAATTTTTATTGTGCTGATGTTTGCGCCGAGAGAGCAGCGGATCTCTCTCGGCTGCAAACACAACTCGGCAGGGGACGGCTTCTCGGCAGTTTCTCGCTAGGCAGCCGTCCCGCCACCGGTTACACGCCATTTCATCAAATGGTGGTGGCTAATTCATTCACCAGGGATTCGCCCCTTACAGCATACAGACAGTTTAACTCGCCAAAAACATGGCTAATTGCTAAACTGGCGAATGCATTTTTTCGCCGCTTACTGCATGATACCCTATGTGTCGTTAGACCTCTCTTGATGTTATAAACGTGTTCATATACCCTTCTTTGGTAGCACCTCCCTGTTCTGCCCACATATTGTAGGCCGCAAGGGCACTGAAGTAAATATATCACAAAGGTAGAGTGACAGTTAATAAAATATTTTATGGTATAAATTTTTGAGGTCATGTTAGATCTGAAAATTTTAGTGTTAAAGCTAAATGAACAGGATATACATTTGGTACGTTTAAAAAAGCCCTTGTTGGTATTTGTTGATTTAAATTTGGAGTGATCCAGAGGACAACTTGGGGCCAATCGTGATTTAATATTTGAGGCTTTCGTAAAGATGATATTAGGTCTAGCCGGAAGACATTGTGCTAATGTGTTATCACATAGAAGAATTGGCCAATGCTTATTTAATATCTGGCGGATTTTTGGTTCCATTTCATTATATTGTATAACAAAGACCAGACCACCAATTAACTCTTTGTTTTTCAATGGATTTTTACTCTTATATTCCAACAGGGAATTCCTCTCTATTCTATTTACCTGCAGAGATGCCTCTGTAAGTAGATTCTCCGAGTATTTTCTAATGTGAAATTTTTCCCTTAGCTCATCCGCCTGAACCGCAAACTCCTCCTGATTGGAGCAATTGCGCTTGAGGCGGATGAGCTGTCCCTTTGGAATATTGCGTATCCAGCCAGGACTTTGCTGGCTGTCCGCCCTAAGGTAATTATTTGCCTGAACCAATTTGAAATAAGTCTTAGTCTGTATCTTATTATCGCTTATCTATATGCTTAGGTCCAAGAATTCTATGTGTTGTTTGTTAGGATTAAAAGTAAAAGAAAGATCCCTATCATTATCGTTAAGATAATCAAAAAACAAATCTAACTGTTCCTGGCTAACAGACCAAACGAAAATAATATCATCTATGAACCGGCGCCAGAGCACCAGGTGTGCCCCGAGAGGACAGTTGTTCCAAACATAATCTTCTTCCCAACTGTCCATAAATAAATTAGCATAACTCGGGGCAAACCTGGTGCCCATCGCCGTGCCACATATCTGCAAAAAAAATTGTGAATTAAATTGAAAATAATTATGAGTTAAAATAAACCGGATGCTATCTAACAAAAATGATTTACGTGCTGTAGAAATAGTGGAATCTGATTCTAATGTAATGGTAGAAATCCAAGGATTCCAGCGGTGCACAGCTCAGTAGAATAGGAGACCAGCAAGGTGTTGGTTTAAAAATATAAATTTATTGAAAAAACAAAAAAAATAAAAACACTACATGGCCACCAAAGGGATTTTTTAAATGTGGCAATTGCAACCTTTGTAGGTATGCGGAACTTGTAAAATCCTTGAGGGATATCTATACTGGTCATATCTACAAGATCGAGTCCTTTATGACATGTAATACTAATTTTGTAATTTATCTGTTGAAATGCGCATGTGGCAGTGGCTACATAGGCAGGACCATCAGATCAGTGAAAGTGAGAATTACAGAACATATTCGCAGTATTAAAAATCAAGATGAACGTTTCCCAGTAGCTCGCCATTTTAATGCATGTCCATCTGGATCCATCAAAACACTTACATACAGTGCCATTGAGAATATCTCTACACATCCCAGAGGGGGAAATAGGGAGGCACTATTGAATCGTAGAGAAATGTTCTGGATTTATGCCCTTAGGACAATGGCACCCAGGGGCATGAATCAGGACTGGGAATTAAAACATTTCCTTAATTGAGCAAATTGTGCGCATTTATTTCAGTGGCACACAATACTTAAGGTAGTGTAGAACCAACTTATGTGAATAGACTCCAAAATTCATAAATAATTTTTCAGCAACTTTATTGCAGAAACCTATATAGGAATCTAACTAATATCCAGTCTAGACTTTAGCAGCCTAGGGGAGCTATTTATCTCCTAATTTATGAATTTCCTAGGTCACATAGTTCCCAGATAGATGTGGTACTAGCGTCCCTTGCCAAGTGCTCTTTGCCCAGCTTCTCCCAGGAGTTTTAAGATATAATGCATAGTACATTTATTTCAACTGGAATGAGCAGAACCATGTCCTCATTTAGAGTACAGGAAGGGCAAATGATATATCTCTTATGACAAATGCATTGTTAATATAAATTATGTATATATGATATATTCATTACATTATATTGCCCTTTGCTGTACCTTATGACCTCCACCGTGGATACAAGATTCGCAACATCATTTTTAATGTTTATTGTTTTTGTTTGTTATGTATGTTATTAATGTCATTGGGCATGTTATACCATGCTAATTTTATCTTTTTCTTTCCCCATGTCTTATTGTTCCTTTTCCCCTTTCCTCTTCTCTCTTTCTTTTCCTCCCCCTCCCCCCCCCTTTTTTACCTTCCCCTCTCCCCCCCGCCTCCTTGCCCGATCCCCTCGAGTGGCTATTATACGGTAGTTTTACCAGCTCAAACAGTGATATGCTGGGAAGATCAGTGTTATTGTTTACTGCGGTTGCATAGCAACGGCGCGGCTTGTGCTGCTTGAGGGGCTGTGCGCGCGCCTTATTATGCGCGTCATACTCCAACCCACGAGATCGGGCATTTGATTGGAATAGAGCACTAGCCAATGAGGCTCCTTACCGGCGATTTTCGCGCCAAAATACATAGCGCGATGACGCAAGGGGGAGGGTTTTACTCCATAAGACAGGGGGAATGAACGGCGCGAGTCAGCTCTATGATTAAGGACTATGCCAGTCCGAAACGCTTCAGAGTGTGTCCCCCATACCATGTTTTTTCAATAAATTTATATTTTTAAACCAACACCTTGCTGGTCTCCTATTCTACTGAGCTGTGCACCGCTGGAATCCTTGGATTTGTACCACTACATTGCATATGGAGCGTGGATGCACGCACTCAGGGAAGCAGCTATATGTGAGTATTGTATGTCTCTTTTCACTAGAGACTTGATGACCGGTAACAGTGCAGCAACACAAGGGTCATGTATGGCGCAGTCCTACAAACCAACGGTATGTTAACCCTTATTTCTTTATCTCAATACGCTATTGTGGATGCATTTATCAAGCACTGGGTCCAATATCTTGCTGTGTTTATATGCTGACTTCCTGCTAATGGACTCAACTACTCACTAAAGTTCAGACTTAGATTGAGCACTGTATCTGGGACGCATGCCCCAAAACTACAGAATCTGATTCTAACTTGCGTGATATAGCCTGACAGCCCTTTCTATGGTTAATAGTTGTGTACAGAGATGTAACATCTGCAGTAACCCATATAAACTCAGGCTGCCATTTTAAATCTCTTAATATCTGAAGAATGTGGGTTGTATCACGCAAGTAAGATTTGACCTGATTAACCAAGGGCTGAAGATGATAGTCTATGAATTGTGACAAATTAGATTAGATTAGTGATGCTATACCAGAAATAATAGGTCTATCAGGAGGTTGTGTTATATTTTTATGTATTTTAGGGATAAAATAAAAAATTGGTGTACGTGAAAATAGGGAATATAAAAAATCTAATTCTAATTTGGGTCAGTTTGAAGTGGAATTTAAAACTTTATTAAATAAGGGCCTGGAGGAAGGCGCAATATCACAGGATGAATTACATTTTTTATATTCACAATTTTCACGTACACCAATTGTTTATTTTATCCCTAAAATAAACACAACCGCCTGGTAGACCTATTATTTCTGGTATAGCATCACTTACTTCTAATTTGTCACAATTCATAGACTATCATCTTCAGCCCTTGGTTAATCAGGTCAAATCTTACTTGCGTGATACAACCCACATTCTTCAGATATTAAGAGATTTAAAATGGCAGCCTGAGTATATATGGGTTACTGCAGATGTTACATCTCTGTACACAACTATTAACCATAGAAAGGGCTGTCAGGCTATATCACGCAAGTTAGAATCAGATTCCACTATTTCTACAGCACGTAAATCATTTTTGTTAGATAGCATCCGGTTTATTTTAACTCATAATTATTTTCAATTTAATTCACAATTTTTTTTGCAGATATGTGGCACGGCGATGGGCACAGGTTTGCCCCGAGTTATGCTAATTTATTTATGGACAGTTGGGAAGAAGATTATGTTTGGAACAACTGTCCTCTCGGGGCACACCTGGTGCTCTGGCGCCGGTTCATAGATGATATTATTTTCGTTTGGTCTGGTAGCCAGGAACAGTTAGATTTGTTTTTTGATTATCTTAACGATAATGATAGGGATCTTTCTTTTACTTTTAATCCCAACAAAAAACACATAGAATTCTTGGACCTTAGCATATATATAAGCAATAATAAGATACAGACTAAGACTTATTTCAAATCGGTTCAGGCGAATAATTACCTTAGGGCGGACAGCCAGCATAATCCTGGCTGGATACGCAATATTCCAAAGGGACAGGTCATCCGCCTCAAGCGCAATTGCTCCAATCAGGAGGAGTTTGCGGTTCAGGCGAATGAGCTAAAGGAAAAAATTTGGGTTAGAAAATACCCGGAGAATCTACTTAGAGAGGCTTCTCTGCATGTAGATAGAATAGAGAGGAATTCCCTGTTGGAATATAAGAGTAAAAATCCATTGAAAAACAAAGAGATAAATGGTGGTCTGGCCATTGTTACACAATATATAGAAATGGCACCAAAAATCAGCCAGATTTTAAATAAGCATTGGCCAATTCTTTTATGTGATAACACATTAGCACAATGTCTTCCGGCTAGACCTAATATCATCTTTACTAAAGCCTCAAATATTAAATCACGATTGGCCCAAAGTTACTGCTGCGGCCGAGTTTATTTGAGCATTTGCCTGGTCTCGGCTGCAGCAGTAACCAGGCGCGCGCCGGGATGTGCCTGGCGCACGCCGAAGCCGCGGAGGAGCGCCCTCCGATCGGGGCTTTCTCCCTCCGCTCGCCAGGTCCGCCGGGTCCCCCAGAACCCCCTGCCGCCGTCCCCCACATCGCGGGACACCAGGGCTCCCTCGGGGAGCCCTGGACGCGCGTGCAGGGGGCGCAGGCACCCGATGACGCGTGACCGCGCGGCACGCCGAGGGAGTGAGGCTAGCATGCCGGGGCATCCCCAGGCTTGCGGAGCTAGCCGCACTCAAATAAAATGTGCCACCTCTGTATCCTCTGGATCACTCCAAATCTAAATCAACAAATATCAACAAGGGCTTTTTTAAATGTACCAAATGTATAGCCTGTTCATTTAGCTTTAACACTAAAAATTTATACCATAAAATATTTTATTAACTGTCACTCTACCTTTGTGATATATTTACTTCAGTGCCCCTGTGGTCTACAATATGTGGGCAGAACAGGGAGGTGCTACCAAAGAAGGGTATATGAACACGTTTATAACATCAAGAGAGGTCTAACGACACATAGTGTTTCTCACCATTTTCGCATCCATCATAATCAGAATCCAGTTGGATTGCGATGCGAAGCCATTGAGACAGTGCCAGACAGTTGGAGGGGGCAATCAACTCAATCAGATCAGTAGGCGTTGAAGCATATTGGATCTATGAGTTGAAGACCTCTCTCCCAATGGCCTTAATATTGATTTTGAACTACAGTACCGACACACTTTATTGCAGTGTGGTCGGTACCGCAAGCCGGGATATTTCCCGGCTTGCTTGTGGCTGCCCCTCGGCGTGCCGCGCGTCATAGACGCGCGGTCACGCGTCTTCGGGAGCCTGCGCCCCCTGCACGCGCGTCCAGGGCTCCCCGAGGGAGCCCTGGTGTCCCGCGATCTGCGGGACGGCGGCAGGGGGTTCCGGGGGACCCGGCGGACCCGGTAGCGGTAGGGAGAGCGCCCCGATCGGAGGGCGCTCTTCCGCTGCTTTGGCGCGCGCCCGTCACACTCGGGCGCGCGCCAGGCTACTGCTGCGGCCAAGAACGGGCAAATGCTCGAATAAACTTGGCCGCAGCAGTAGGAGTCTTTTTAAAGTAATTTATTTTTTAATATAAGTTCCATAGTGTAGTGGTTATTACATCTGCTTGACACGCAGAAGGTACTGGGTTCTTAACCCAGTGGAACTACCTATTTATATTTTTTTATATATACAAATAATTGTGTTTTAACAAATATATATACATTTTTATAGGAATATTTTTAGGTAGACTGCAATAGAAATGTCATTTCATCTCCATCCGTCTGATTTGCGTGCATCTATATGAGACATGTGTAAACATATATAGAATGTATTTATTCATTGGCAGGATATATATGGTCTATTGTTATTTACAATAGATAACCATACGTTGGTTTATTAATACTCCATTGAGAGTTTATATGCATTTTTTAATTGTGTTAATGTTATTGCATTGTGATTGTGTGCTATTTGTATTGTTAGTGAGGCTGTGTTTATACAGGACATGACTGACAAGTGATTAGACCAATCCCGTTTGATCTTTGGCTTTGTGGGGGGTACAACCCTTATCCAATGGTTTTCATCCTGTCAGTATTTAAAGATCTCCTGTCCTGTGTCCATTACCCCTGAAGAAGTGCGCATGCGCACAAAACGCGTTGGGCAGTTTGTGAGAGTTTATTTGGACTAAGGCAGAGTACCCACAGGAGTTTGATCGAGGAACAGCAGTAGGAGAAGGGGGTTTCGGCATTTTGACCCGCCCCCGGTGACGTATTTCCGGCCACGGAGTGGCAGACAGCGTTTGGAGAGCCTGAGACCAACCCCCGGTGACGCACATCCAGTTGCGGAGCTAGGGACAGTGTTTGGAGCAACTCCTTGACACCACGCATCCATCAGACGCCGTGGCCGTGCATCACTCACCATACACCCCTGTCTGTATTAAACGAACGTCCTGTAAGTAGGATTCCGGTTTTACCACTGGATCCGTCATCTGCCTTGTTCGTTTTAAATTTTTTGTGTATTAAATTAACTCTTGTGTTATTTGTCAGCCTTGCTTGTGATTGTCTAGTATTGTCTTGTCCTGTTTGTCTTATGTGTTTATACTGTAGCATTGTTGCACTATGATTTTTCTCTCTTTTCTCTCTTTTTGCATCACATGCTTCTTGTAACATCTTGCTGTGGAGCATGAAGTGCAAGATTGGACATTTCTGGACACTTCTTTACCATTGGACTGAACTTTTTCCTATACGGGTCTCTGAAGGCGCCGGTTTGTATTGTTGTTTTTTATAACCAGACTTCGTTATTGATAGTGGTTAACCAAAATTGAAAATTTTAACCCACTCTCATTTTATCAAAAAGACACCCAAATCGAAGTCAATGTTTAAACCATTGGGAGAGAGGGTCCTAAGCTCATAGATCCAGAAGGCTTCACACCTACTGATCTGGTTGAGCTTATCACCCCTATCCCCCCTCCAACTGGTAGTGGCAGATTCAATTGCCTGACACTTAAGTCCCTTGGGGTCCTGATTGTGACACACCAAAAAATGATGAGACACAATGTGAGCTGTTAAGCCCTTTTTTATATTGTATATGTGCTCATAAACTCTTCTTTGGAGCGACCTCCCAGTCCGCCCTACATATTGTAGGCCACAGGGACAGGTGAGTAAATAGACCACATATGTTGAACGGCAGTTAATAAAAGTTTTATCTGAATAGACCTTGGAGGTAACATTAGATTTAAATGTTGCTCCAGCCATGCCATAGGCACAGGCTGTACATCTTGTGCATGTAAAGAAGCCTTTCACTGCATTAGATGAGTTGGGTTTCTTTCTGGATAAAGGACAACTAGGTGCTACCATAGATCTCAAGTTGTTGGCCTTGGTAAAAATAATATTCGGAGTAGGGGTAAGTACCTGTGCCAGAGTGTTATCTCTTAATAAAATAGGCCAATAATTCTTCAAAGTGTGTCTGATACGTGGTGCCATTTGATTATATTGAGTAACAAAGGCCACACGTTCATCCCCACTGAATCTAGATTTACTATATACTCCAAAAGGGCAGATCTATCAGTTTGATCAACCTGTTCCATAACATGATCTAACTGCTCAGCAGGATATTTTCGCTGAACAAACTTTTGTTTCAGCTCCTCTTTGCGTTACACTTTATGAATTATAGGCTAGGTGGATCAAATGACCCTTATTTGCAGTCTGTTTCTATGTTAGTCTAAAACCAAAATGTGAATTGGAAATAAGCTACAGTAGGCTACCAAAAAAATTATTTGCTAAAAACTAGTTACAGATATATTACAAATATAGTATGTGCTGCAGTAAATGTAATGTGTATTGAGTATGACTGATTTATGCTGAAGTTTTAGATTAAGTCAAATTGTTGCCCAGTTTTTTGTTTTACATCAATATTCCTACTCAAAAGCAAACTAACACCACATTTGTCAAACAGTACGGTCATGATCAGAGGAAAATGCTATGTTAAAAATGTTCTATTAACTGTGTATTACTTTTTCATTTTTATTCCATGCTTCACTGTATATGCTGAAGTATTGTAATGTAATTGTTTGATCTTAGGTTTCCAGGCTTAAACATTGTAAGTAATTTCACATTTATTGAATTGAAAAACAAACTAGTTAAAAATGGTACAAAAAGTTCAGTATTTTATTAAAATCTGTGAATGCGGCATGAATAGTTCAACTAATCAAGGTTTTAAATTGCTGTCGATTTTTTTACATTGCAGAAACTAGTATAAATTGGATTATTAGTATTATTTGCTGAGCTATCGCAAATTAAATGTTCATAAGGAAGGATAGGAATACATGAAAGGGCTAAATAAGCCTCAAAAAGAGAAAGGAAGAATAAAAATCTCATGATACGCGCGTGTGTGTGTATGTGTGTGTGTGTATGTATGTATATATATATGTATATATATATATATATATATATATGTATATGTATATGTATATATATATATATATATATATATATATATATATATATATATATGTATATATATATATATATATATATATATATATATATATATATATATACTGAGTTAAGTTATGGTGAGTAAAAAAAGTGACAAAAACCCTCCACAGGAAAGCAAATATGCAAATATAACTCTTTGCTCATCTGCATGTCTTAGGCAGGTCTGCAACCCCGCCTTTCCCCATCATCACACAGCATACAGCACTTCCACTGCAGCAAGGGATTCTGGGAAATGACATGCAAATGAGCACACAGTGTCACTTTTTGCCTCAATAACCATTTTTAACATGGTTCCCTATAGGCTTAAGCTTGCTGCATGGTCACAGCTTTGAGCACAGCCAGGGTTAAGGTGCATACCCAGAAAACCACCCACAGAAAGCTGTTTCGACCTTGATGAGTCTCATCAGTGTGAGGTTGATTTTACTGGGAATGCAAGAGAGGCTATGGGATAGGCTAAACCATAATACTGAGTTAAGTTATGGTGAGTAAAAAAAGTGACAAAAACCCTCCACAGGAAAGCAAATATGCAAATATAACTGTATGCTCATCTGCATGTCTTAGGCAGGTCTGCAACCCCGCCTTTCCCCATCATCACCCAGCATACAGCACTTCCACTGCAGCAAGGGATTCTGGGAAAGGACATGCAAATGAGCACACAGTGTCACTTTTTGCCTCAATAACCATTTTTAACATGGTTCCCTATAGGCTTAAGCTTGCTGCATGGTCACAGCTTTGAGCACAGCCAGGGTTAAGGTGCATACCCAGAAAACCACACACAGACAGCTGTTTCGACCTTGATGGGTCTCATCAGTGTGGGGTTGATTTTACTGGGAATGCAAGAGAGGCTATGTGACACTGTGTGCTCATTTGCATGTAATTTCCCAGAATCCCTTGCTGCAGTGGAAGTGCTGTATGCTGGGTGATGATGGGGAAAGGCGGGGTTGCAGACCTGCCTAAGACATGCAGATGAGCATACAGTTATATTTGCATATATATACTGTATATATATATATATATATATATATATATATATATATATATATATATATATATATACAGTGGTCGACAAATCACCAAAAAATCTACTCGCCGAACAAAAAAATCTACTCGCCACCTAGTACCAAACGTGTGCTGCTTGGGCCCATAGGAGCTCGCCACGATGTTAAATGCACTCGCCCGGGGCGTGCAAATGTATAGGTTTGTCGAACACTGTATATATATATATATTATACATTTATATATAAAAGAAGAAAAAAAGCGCTTTTTTTCTTCTTTTATTTTTCTATGCAGGTGGAGAGGGAGGTCGTTGTGCCCTTTTAAAGAAGCTGCCTGTCTGTCCTATTAGTGCTACAGTTACTCCCCAATCATTGGACTTAATTGTAACTTAATTGTAATTGTAATTGTGACTTAATTGGACTCCATAGGACTACTGTATCTGCATTGAGCAGACCAAGGAAAGTTCACAGCACCACACAATCATTTTTTTGTTTAAATTGTATTTATTAGCTGTTTTTATTAGACATTGACTATTATGCAATATTGGTATATTAATTTCATTTTTTAAGGATATATTGGAATAATTTTTTATACACTGGCGACACACTTTATTCGAGCTCGGCTAGTCCCACGAATTCGGGTATACCCGGGTGTATTGAGGTTTGTGACTGTTTTCTGCCCGAGTGCATTGGGTTATTTTCCAGGCAGGGATTGAAGCATTTTATTCCCGCAGGCTGCAATAATGCACAGTATATATATATATATACTGCATTACAATTCATGAATTTATGCCATCTGGTAGACACGCGAAGCATTGCAGCCTATTAAATCCTAATCATTATAATTTAACAGATCAGCCGCCCGTCAGCCAGGCATGAACCCAGGCTGGGAAGGCAAATGCAACGGGGCTTGTCAGAGGAGAGGAGCGGCGCATTCCAGGTATCTGCCAGGTACATACTGGGTATTTGCTCGAATAAAGTGTGTCGGTGCAGTATTTATAATTTATATTTAGTTAACATTTAGATACCATTATATTTCTGGCTATTCATACACTAGCGCAGACCACTATTGTACATATTGCTAATATATATATATATATATATATATATATATATATACAGTATATATATGCAAATATATATATATATATATATATATATATATCTCAACCAAATTATAGCGTGGTGCTTGGGGTCCAAAGAAGCACAACACGTCACAAAATTTTATTTGGTGAGAATTTCACCCCTCAGGGGTTCCGTGGCCGCCGGTGGGGGAGAGATGGGATAACTCTCCCAGCTGTCCCAGACCCGGCGGTGCAGCGGTACCCTCACGCAGGACAGACCCGGCATCGGCAGCAGCTGGCAGCTCTCTCCTCTCCCTGCTTCTGCCGTCAGCCTCTATCCCGCTAACAGGGATTGAGAGGAAAATCAACTCAGGGCAATCTAGTGAAGCTCAGATAGTACAATTGGGCGGAGAACGCTTGTACCTTAGCATGCGCCCCCCAGCGGCTCCCCGATTGGACGTTTGCTAGGAGATGGCGTGACCCCTCAGCCTGTCCAGCACAGGTTGCCGGATAGAGCGGAGGGTGGAGCCTCACTGTGCTGCTGAGTTTCAATGCAACGTCGTATTCGCCCGGGCACCGGAGGGATTCCACGAGCATTAGCAAGATCAGTACAGAGGAGTTATACAACAGAGGGAAACCCCGGAGTGACAGAGGTACGGTGCTGGTCATGTCTCTCCCAGGCTCCTTGCCTTTTGGTATTGTTTTGTTACAACCTGTTGTTATGACCTGTGGGCGTCATATAATTAATTGAAAAGGCCGTTCTACGATTAGTTGGGTTTGGGTAAGTGATTGGTTCTGTTATGGTAAATGATCGGTTGGGTTTTGGTAAGTGATAATTGGGAGGCACGCTCACATCGCGTTATAAGCGGATTCGTGTTGTAACGGGTCACGCTATAATGGGGTTGAGCTGTATATATATATAATACTTCACCAGACCAATATCAAATGAATCAGATACAGCACTGCAGGAAAACTGAGATCAAAAATATATAATATGTAGTAAAATACAAAAAAAGAAACAATGTTTCGGTCCTTTCTGGGACCTTCCTGAGCTTCCTAATCTGAACATGCAAGATGACATATGGCACCATATTGTTTGTGTGGCAATAGTAGTAGATAACCCCATGATGTTGACTTTGTTTACCACTTTCTGTTGCAGGTGTTCAAATTAACCCTAACCAGCTGTCATTTAAGAAGCTAAAATCTGAGAGCAATATATACACATTAAATTGCACATAACTTTTACTATACTGCTACTGCACTTAATATATTGAACAGCTTTGTTCTAAATAGCCTTGATCCTCCACTACCAGTCTTTTCTCTTCTGAAAAATCATAAAAAATACCCCGACATGAATATGGGTTTTAATATTAGTTTTGACCACTTAGCAGTGTTTCTTAATTATTATTAACATCCCAAATAATTTCTACTGCAAGGCAGAACTGCTCTAGCCCAGTGGGTAATTGCCAGCCATCTCCATTCAAGTCATGGTAGGACACAACAGACTGCCGTTCATTTTGGGGTATGATGTCACCTTCTTTGAACCATTAAAGAAACACGGGGGACACTGCATAACATATGGGGCACGGTTTGCATTTCCCAGAATCAGAACATATTGAAAGATTACAAAACCACTGCCATCAAATCTGTAAATGATGGGTGGCTAATAGATTATAATAACATGTTGAAGGATACTTGATGGTATAAATTCAAGTTGCTTCCTATGATTTAGTGACCCCTTTTCTTCATTACTTATTACTAATCCATAAATTTACCATCTAATTTTGAGTCATAAAGGAATGCTAAATAAGTAAACAAACAACAGAAGGAACCTCTATCAAAGGTGGATCTGAAAATAGAATAATCGAGTCAAGGTTGGTTATATATATCCTTTGGTTTTATTATACAACTTTAAAACTAATGCTGCATACTCAATCATGATGGAAATCATAACACAAATATCCATGTCATTTGATGTAGCATTTGTAAGTTAATTTTAAAAACACATACTGTACGTAAAGCACCATATATATCCAATGGCCATCATATTTTTATTGTGAATTCCAAGTTATGGGGCAGGTACTTTCTATAATAAAGTGTAAAGAATTGGGGAACACGTCATTTGCGACGTGTTCCCTCCTTACCTAGTGCTGCTGCCGCTGCTCCACCCTCTGCTCATGCGAGCAACCACGCTCTGATTACAGAGCGCGTGTGCACCCGCAGCTCTTCAGCTCCTGCCAAAGAGCTTAACTCTGGCCCTCAGACGCGCCGCACTGCTCTCGCGCGAAGCGCACGCACGTGATAACGTGAAACGATCCCCAGCTGCGTGTCAAGCATCATCTGTGCCTCTTGTCTCCTGCAGCCTATCCCAGCTTCCGCTGGGGCCGCGCCTCCGCTCCACCCCCTGTCCCATTGGTTCTGTCTGCCTATATATACCCTGTTCCTGCTCTCAGTCAGTGCTCAGTTTAGTTCGGTGTAGCCTCACTGCCTCCTACAGTTGTGCCTTGCCTTGTTCCAGTCTTGTCTTTCAGATTAACCTCTTGTGTACCGACCCGGCTTGTAAGTGAACCCCTCTGGATATTGACCTCGGCTTACCCTCAGCTACGGCGACTTCTCCAACCCCTGATCACAGCTAACGGACCTGGACTATCCTACCATCTATAATCCCAGACCACAGCTAACGGACTTCTACGATTCTTCTCTCTCCAATCCCAGGATCTGCAAGTATACCGATTTACCCTCTCTCTCCAACCCAGACTGGAAATACTAGACAATCGCCTTCCAGACACGCTTTCGCTTGTGTGGGTGCGTGGCTTTGTACCTTCCCACCTCAGTGTCGGGGTCTTGCCTTGTTTGTGGGTAGCGCAAGCGTTACATAAAGTAAACTTCAGTAATATCAGTGCCATGTTTTAGATGTTACTTATATACTGTAATTCACTCAAAAAAAGGATAATAAAGAATTTCTATTTCATTTTTACCTTTGAATGTTTTCACATGGTTTTGAGTCTTTTAATAATCGTTATTTAAACTCTTCCATGATGAGGTGCGTTGTAAAGATGCTGTATACACGAAATGTGTGATTAAAGTTTTTTTGTGTGTAGACTAATTAAACTAAAGGCAAACATTATTCCAAAAGGCATACTGTAACTGTCTGTAATCCAACTGGGATTGCAAAAGAGTACATCAAGGTTGGTTTGATTTACAGTACAAGGAAAGGCTATCCAAATGACAATTGATTACATAGAACAAATGGCATATAAGAGGGGATATTACCATTTACAAATATATCCAAGGTCACCACAATAAAAAGATTTAAGGACCGTACAAATTACATGGGGTAATCACTTGGCAAAAGAGGGATTTACCAAGAGGGCAGCCACAATGTGAAATGTACTACCAATTAAGACAGTGATGGCAGATACAGAAGATATATTTAAGAAAAAGTTAGACCGCTTTTGACAAAGGAAAGGTTTACAGTAATATGCCAAATAAATGAAACATACAGTACGAAAGATGTTGATCCAGGTAAAATCTGATTGTCTTCTTGATTCAAGAAGACGTTTTCCTCCTTTGTGAGACATAACTGGCAGATATTTCCCTGGAGTTTTTTTTTTGCCTTCCTCTGGATTAATATAAATACCAATATAGGTTGACTATCTCTCTCAATTATAATTTAAGAAAGGCTGAACTCAATGGACTTGTGTCTTTTTCAACCTAATCTGCTACAGATGTAACAAGACTTACTGTCCCCGGCACCACGGATAAGGAAGCAAAAGTCTGTGGAGCTGAAGATAGTGTCACTGAGGGGGGTCCATGTTTGGGAATAGCATTAATCCTCCAGTGCCGGGTCCACAATGGTCACGTGGCAGCAGCACCGAAGACAGTAAGGTTCGCTACATCTGAATATTACTATTAAAGTCCCTACTCTTGTGAGCTGTGCATTTGTACTGTAACAGTTTTTTTCCAGCAAATGTCCATAGTTTTCCTAGGATGAATGACTGAATCTACTTTACTTCCATCATTTTTCATATTGCTCAATTGCTTGAGAATAATGCATTTCTCAGCACCACGGTCTGACTTCTTACATCGGTTATGTTTATACAAAAGACTGTAGTACAGGTGTATTTCCTTATTTACTGCTTTTGTGCTATCAATGGCCCGAAAAAATGATATCTACATACAGGTAGGCCTGTATTTTTGCCAACAGCTGGCCTCATTATTGTTTACGCATTATTTTCCTCCTTATGCTTTTACATGCTCTTTCAGTTTGTGAGCTGCTGTCATGGTTTTTGATACCTCTGTTTTGCTCAGAGGGCCAGGTGCACTAGGCTGTGTTAAATCAGGGCAAATAACGTCATGTTAGCTAAATTAGTAATGGACACGCATATCCACAAAGGTGATGATACGCAAAAACTGCAACCGTTAGTTATCCCATTAGCATAGGCTTAACTTCAGATTAAATTAGCAAGGCCTTGCATTCACATCAAATAAAATGGCTCACATAATGCCTATCTTACCTACCGGTGGGGTTACTCCACATTAGCATATCCTAGAAATCTCAGACGTGCTCCTTTGTGTGCACAAGTATCTCTCCTCGTACTGTTTAAAGGTGCGTTTGGGGAGATATATAAGCAACTGGACTCTAGCAAATAAGAGTCCATCTCTCTCCTTTCTCTCCCTTTTCCCACTTCTCTTTCACTCTTCACTCCTTCTCTCTCTCTCTCTTCCCTTCTATTATCTCTCTCTCTTTTCTCCTCATTCTCTCCCTTCTTTCTCCCCTTCTCTTTTCTCTCACTCCCCCTTTCCCCCACCTCTGTCACACTTCACCCCATTCTCTCTCACCCCTTTCTTCCTCCTCTCTCACTGTTCACTCCCTACTTTCTGACTCTCTCCACACTCACATTCATTCCCACTCTCTCTCATCCATTCCTTCTCTTTCGCTCATCCCTCGCTCATCCCTCCATTCTCTCTCGCTCATCCCTCCATTCTCTCTCTCATCCCCCCCACTTCTCTCTCACTCATCCTCCCCTTCTTTCTCTCCTCTTTTCCCCCCAAAACAAATCAAATGAAAACGCTATTTATTTTTATACAAAAACTAATAACAAAACCAAAACACCAGTCAAAGTGCACATCCTAAATGTACATTATAGTCAGACCTGTAAAAATCCACTTGTCCCCTTGAGGACAGAGAAGCTACAGCTTAGTACCCTGTAGTGAATATGGGCCATAGTGCCTTAACTGTAGTATAAGAACGTATTTTAAATGCTTGACAACAAATCAAGGTTGCTGTTGATGGATACACATATATGTTTCAATATACAGTATGAAGATTGGGGAAGTTCATAAAATGAACACAGGTTTGGAGAGGGGGGGGAGTTGGGCTTCCACAAACATTTGTGGAAGTTCTATTGAAAATCTGTTTTCTAGGAGAGTTTTTAGTTGCGTTTTAAAGATCGGGGAAAGTGGGTACCTGGCTAATCAGGGTTCATATGAAGTTCCAAATGATGTGTGTTGCTTTTAAAAAGGGACACAGATATGTGAAGTACTGTAAATAGGAGACATGCTTTACCACGGGTGCATTAAATCAGAACCTCTTCAGTCTTCATCTGCGTTGCCACAAAGGCGGATGTCTGAAAGGGTCCCCAAAGAGATGCTCCTCTCTGCACATAACCAACATGCTATGGGTTAACATTTGCTTTTGCTTAGTTCTATGTGTTTCGTCAACCCCACCCACTGGAATGTTAGGCCTTATCCAGGGTGACGCTGAGCGGGCGCTCGTGCTGGTCGCGATGAAACACATTGTTGCAATGTGTGTGGCCAGCATGAGCGACCGCCTGCGCATGCACGGTGCTTAGCTGCTTGCCGAAGCAAGCAAATTTGATTATGACACTCGCTGGTGCGTCACGTGAGCGGTTTGCCCAATGAGGGCGAACCAGCTCCGTGACATCATGGCCGCGCCTCCTGACATGCCTCCCCATGTGCGCAACAAGCTGGCCATAAATCAGCCGGCCCAGCAAAGCGCGTGACGTCACCGCACACAAGCGCCAGCGCTCACTCCCTGCCTGGCAGCAGCCTTAATGACCCAGGAGAACAAAGGACTTTGAAACCACAGCTGCATTAAATCTGAACCCCTTCCATGTACATCTGCATCGGTCCAAAGGCGGACAGCCTATGGTGCAGCCTAAGGGCAGCTAAAGGGTGTGAGCTGTTTGCTGCCATTCGCTGATATCTGGTAATGTTAAAGCTGCTCTATTTCAATCTGAAACTCACCAGCTTTTATCCCCTGTACCCAATTTTCCAATTTAGTTGGTGTACGGGACTCAAGGAGTTAAATTTCCTTTCCAAGCATCAGGAGACTGCACTGGTGTTGGGTTTCGTACCTGAGCTGGGAGGTGGATATAATTAACTCCTGATTGAGTAGGGTTTATAAGGCAGGAAGTAACTGTTTGTCAGTGTCCCTGTTGGAGTCTCGCTGAGAGGATCACAGAGCACAGAGCTCCACCCTGCAGGGATCCAGGCTTGTTGACCAGAAGGTTTTGCCTGGCAACAGTGGGGAATCAAAAGCCCCACATAGCAGAGAAGCCTGCACGAACAGGGCAAAGGATGTTCATGACCTGCAGAAGGAGCTATATGGAGACCAGTGAAGGAACCCCGGCAACAATACCAGATAAGAACTAAAACTATTCTGCTGTGCCTAAAGACTGTTTTGTTTGTAGATAATAGGACATGTTTTGGGGATGGCAACCAGCTTAGCTGATGGCCCGTTAGATAGGGCTGAAATAGTAAGTTAGTTTCCCTAAAGGGTATAGGTGTTTATTTTATGATTTGGTTTTGACTTAAAAGGACAGTGTACCCATGGTTTAAATAACTTGTGGATAATAAACTACTGTGATTAAGCTTAACCCTCTGTCTTAAGCATCTTACTGACCTTGCCTAAAGTCTGATCCATCACACTTGGCCTTATAGATTGTAAGCTTCTTGAGGCAGGGCCCCTTCTAACACATTGCAGCTTATCCTATCTCTTCTAACACAAATGTAATCTTGTCTGTAAAGGTTACATACGCCCATAATCATATCTTTAACTTTCCATGAAATGTCTGTGAATTGACTGTATAGCCTCTGGTCATTTAATGTAACCATGTATCTGTCTTCATAACTTTGTGCCCAGGACATGTACTTGAAAATGAGAGACAACTCTCAATGTATTACTTCCTAGCAAAACATTTTATAAATAAATAAAGAGTGTGCACATGGAGGTTTAGTAAGTGACAAGGGTATTTAGAACCTGTATATACAGAGGTGTCTTGCTATGCTAGGGAGATAGAAGAGGCATTTAAGGAGGGGGTGGTTTATTTGACTTTGGGAGGGACAAAGATGATTTTAATTGCAACATTAAAAGACGGTGAATGAAGAGGCCTGGCATGTCCAGCAATTTAGTGTGGTCGGATGTTCCTCTGTCAAAGGTGGGCTATATTGCATTCTTCTCCCATTGCTTAATAATATCAGACATTAACCCTCATCCCAGTGTAATGGAATCCTGGCTCCAATCACTCATCTTAGTGCCCAAAGAAGATCACAGAATTCAAGACAAAAGAAGGAAAGATGGCTAAGATAAGAGCTTCAGTGAGAGGAAGAATACTGTAGCATCTGTTTATTAGCACTCTCTTTTCACAAGCAAGGGCAAGTATATCAAAGCTTCATCTTAATTTATCTGCTATGCTTTTCTTTTCACGCAGGGATTTGTGTGTTCCCCTTATTTCAGTTTTGTATGCTGTCTTGAGAATGTTCCTTTTTGCACAGCAAGCCAGTGAATCTAATTGTATTTTTGATGTATCAACATACTTCAATGTAATTATTGTCTCTCTCCTATATGTTCTTCTCTATTATTGCAACCTTTGTTTGCTTTATTGTATCATTCAGTTCTGTTCCACTGTATCTGCTGTCTCCGTTTCGCTATTTGAGCTCTTTTACGTATGGGAAGCAATTGTATACAGCACACTAGAACAATATAGATGTAGGATAGAGACATTGCTTCTTGTAATTATGCTCTCTCTAGGAACTGGACCTCCACATATAGTTGCTGTAGGTAGAGAGGGTGGTCAGTGACTAAATGTTACTTTCTTTTTTTGTGTGTATCTTCTATGGCAATTATTTATTGTCTATTGTACTTGGATTTAGGTCTCCTGGAGCGGGATCTGTTTGACGTGTCCTGATGCCCCGGGTAGGTGGAGCAACATTTTCTGGTGGTTCTTTCAGCGTTTAGTGGTTTCATATTTGCTTGCCATCCTGATGAAGGTATGACAGTACAGCAAAACATTGATTTATTCAATAAAAAATATTTAAAAAACAAGCATTCCACATGCAGCCATTCTCATGGTTGGGAAGGAGAAGAATTGGAAACTAAACTCGGCATAAAGAGGCAAAAAGCCTAAGGCCACGGCCATGTTCCCTGCTTGCTGGCGGAAGCGCGCTAACGCGCGCTCCCGCTCAGCACGGAGTCCCTACAGACACAATTAGAGCGGCTTTAGTAGGGGCTCACCTATGCTTCCGCAAGCGCGCGGAAGCGTAGGTCTAGGGGAAAGTTAAAATTTCCCCGCTTGCCAGCGCGACAGGCCGGTCACATGAGCGGTTCGCCCAATGAGGGCGAACCACTTCCGTGACATCACTGGCCCGCCCCCGGTCCGCCCTCTGACGGCCCCCTGACAGCGCGTGCGGTAAGCAACCGCAAGGCCAGGGAAAGCACCCGCTTTCCCTGAGCCTCAGCGTGCCTCAGCACGCCAGCAGGGAGCCTGGCTGAGGCCTAAGGGGCCTATGTACTAAGCACCAATAAGTCACTTATCGAGGCCTTTTCGCCAAAAGGCCTACTGCGATTCAGTAAGCCCAGATAAGTCGCCGATAAAAGCCCTTTTCGGCATTTTTTTATTCTGAGAAAAATAAATGCATTTTTCCTGCATCAGATTGATGCCAGGGGTCTCTGGAGATGATACCGATTAATATCAGCACCGGAGACCCCCGGCATGAATCTCATGCAATAAAAATGCATTTACAGACAACTTCATTACATTAGCGGCTAACCGCTAAGGTAATGAAGGGGTTATGGAACAACAGCAGCTTTATTGGGGGCAGAGGGAGTGAGTGCAGGGGTACTAAGGTGATTAAGGGGTTAGGGGCCATTAGATTGTATTTTTTCTTGTATTCTTGCTGGCATCGGAGGACATGGACCTGGACTATGCTGACGAGAATGCCCTTCATTATGGCAGGGTTAAGTTGAACGTTTTATTTACTTTATTAATGCTGGCTGTCTAATGTTTGATTTTATAATGGATGAATGCACTATTATCCATATGTGGATACTTTTGGCCATTACTGTACTGTATGTTTTTTTCTGGGGGGGGGGGGTTGTTGAGGGTAGACGAGGTGAGTAGTAGGGTTGTTGTGTTTTAAAATATTTATTGTGGGTAGCGAGGATGTGTGAAGTTGGCATTTGGCCCTTGGTGGTTGTTTATACCTACCAGGTGGGTAGCGGGACGGGTTAACCACTACATAACCTTAGCGCTATTAACCACTTCGGTAATGAAGGGGTTAACTCCACCCGCAATCCCTCCGCAAGGCCTAAACACCCACCAAAGGCCAAGTACCACCTTCACCCACCCCCGCTACCCACAATAAACATGGCAGTGGTTGTTAACCCCTTAATTGCCTTAGTGGTTAGCCGCCAAGGTCATGAAGTTGCTTGTAAATGCATTTTTATTGCATGGGACTCATGCCGGTGCTGATATTAATGGGTATCAGCTCCGGAGACTCCGGAGCTCTCTCGATGCCTTATCGGCAGGTTCTCATCACTTTCATGCCAACTTTTCCTGGCGGGAGGATTTTGAGAGGAAATCGCCATTCTAGAGCCCTGATTAGCCGTGATAACGTACTCGGGGCTACTAGAATTGCACGATAAGTGGCTTATCACAGCTCGACTGGCGATTTTTTTTATTTTTTGGGAGAAACAAAAATGCTGATAAAGGTTTTTATCGGCCACTTATCGAGGCTTACTGAATAGCAGTAGGCCTTTTTGGTGAAAAGGCCTCGATAAGTGACTTATCGAGGCTTATAGCATGGGCCCCAAAATGCTTGACATGGGTATAGTTCTTCCAACATTAGATTTCTCATTAAGAAATGGCTAGATATCTCCCACATCAATGCTCTTTCATACCGTTCATTATTATTATCATACTCATTCAAAAATGATTATTAATAAACATATAATCTGACAAGTTTGGGACAAAAGAGACATAGGCGTGCGCTCAGATCACTAAAAAAAAGTGCTGTAGCTGCCAGGAAATGGGAGTGATATGCATTGCAGCAGGGTGCTTCCCTTGAAGAAGCAAAACGTACATGTTGCAAAACGCATAGGAAGAGGGATTTGGAGGAGTTCTGCCTCTGTGGACTTTCAGCAGGAAGACCGGAGCACCTGTGAGTGACGTCACCGCAGCTGCAACGCGGGAGTCCCCCCAGCAGGCACCAAGGACTAACATTAGTGCTATGCACACACAGATACCCGTCCCACATTTACACCATGTATGTCTTTGTAAGTGCATTGTTTTCCTTGTAATAAATAGTTTAACAGTCTACACTATGTGGTCTGCGTTTGCCTGCGCTTCTGTCTTCTATATACAGCGCAACCGCCTTATAACGCTGTGCTTGGGGTCCAAAGAATCACATCGCGCTATAAGCGGATCGCGTTAGAAATAATGTATCATTGTATGCATTTTTTTTAAATAAAGTATTTAAGACACCAATAATCGTGTTGTACAGTATTCATAAATATGAAAATTGGGAGCCACGCTTGCATCGCGTTATAAGCGGATTCGCGTTGTAACGGGGTTTAGCTGTAATTGGAAAAATAAAGGTTGGTTAAGCCTTCTGTCACTCCTGCTTGTCAAAAGAGAATAGCTAGATGGCAGTAGATAACCACATTGATAAAATACAATATTATGGAATTGTGTACTAAAAATACACATGCCCAATTAAGGTACGCACTCATTTGGGGCCTGATTTACAGTGCATTAGGTAACAGAGTAATGCTGGTGTCAAATTAAAAAAACAATGGTCACTTCTCTTGCCGGTGTGGTGATGTGTCCCGGCAGCTGCTGCATCTGTGCGTTCAATCATTGGAGAGCCCTGAATGCTTTTCAAATGCCAGGGCAAACATGTAGGTGGATAACTATTAACTTGTGCAACAGAATCTGTCTTTATGACGATGAGGGAGGACGGAAATAATAGTGTGGCTTTCCTATAATACATTTTAGTGTACTCATGGGGCTATGCACTAAGCAGTGATAAGTCGTTTTAAGAGCGCAAAGTGCTCTTAGAACGTGAAGTTCCGCCGAGCGCTATTCACTAAGCCGTGTAAACAGGCACTTTGCGCTCCAAAACTGACTTTTTCCTGGAAATTTTTCAAAGTCCAACTTTGCTTGTACGATGAGCTGTTTGCGCTGAATCCTGCCCTTCTGCGGGATTCAGTAAGCAACGCAAACTTATTGTACGTGAAAGTTGCGCTGAATAAAGCTCACCAGCTAAAGGCAGGTGATAAAAAAAGCTGGACTTAGAACAAATTCTCTGTTTACCTTTTTGCAGGCGCAAAACCCATACAACAGGCCGGCGGGTGTCCCCGACTGACCCCGTGGGGGTCTCCGAGGGAGGCCGGGGGTCGCGCGGGTGTTCCCGGCTGTCCCGGGATACCCGTGGGAGTCCCGGGGTACCCGCGGGCCTGCGGTACCAATATTGGGCCTACAAAAATACCAAACAATATTTCTAATTAAATACACCCCCCTAACACATACAGTACAATAATGTGCAAAATAACTATTATCCAGATATGGATAATAGATTATTTGCCCATTAATAAACACTGCATTAGCATACCTAAATAAAGTAAATAAAAATAGTAGCCAGCTAATCCAATGAATACAAGCAGTAACAACATCAACAATGAATTAATTAAACCATTAACCAATGAAACCAATTAATGAAACTAAACCAACTCAAAATGAATAGTAACACTAACCAATCAAACCAATGAATTACTACAACATTAATGAATGTAAACATTAAAAGACAAAGTGTTCGTGTATTTATGTTTGTTAAATCTTTTTTTAATATACATGTGTTTCATAGTGTAAATGAGCAGGGGGTCTTCGGAGCTGAACAGCATTGGTTTCAGGTCCGAGGACCCCCTACTTCAGGAGATAGAGGCCCCGTTATGGGGTGCCGGTATCCCCTGCACTTTCAAGCGTCCGCGTCACGTGCCCGGGACATTGAAATTCTGCAGGGGATACCGGCACCCCATAACGGGGCCTGTATCTCCTGAATAGAACAAGGTAAGAATCAAAAATCCAGCCGCTCCATAATACTATAGTAGTATGGAGCGGATGGATTTTTGATTCTTACCTTGTTTTAATGTTGTGTATGAGAATCTGCTTCACCACCAGATGCCTGGAGGAGACGCTTTTGGCAGCGTCAGGGCAGCTGCAGCAAGAAAGGATGACTGAGGCGGCGTATCATCGTGAGTAAAGGGTACTCCACGCCGGGCATAGCCATGGTAAGGGGGACGTTAGTGACTGAACCTCACAATTGGTTGTCCCCCCCTGTGTCCCCTCCTTGTCACCATTATCTATCTGAACACAGAAAACTGCAGCCCCTTAATCCTTTATTTTCCGGTGTCAACTCCTATTATCACTTTACCTTTGCCTAAAGGCTTTTTTCCAACCTCCTGGAGCTTTGACACGTTTTTTTCTTTGTTCTGTATCTCCTGAAGTAGGGGGTCCTCGGACCTGAAACCTATGCTGTTCAGCTCCGGGGACCCCCTGCTCATGTACACTATAATTAAAATGTATTTATTTAGTGTACGATCGCCTGTAACAGCCTTGCATGGAGATGCAGAATCTCCATGCAAATGTCACAGGCGACTTATTTTTTCTATCAGCTATCGTACGGGAAGTTTCAGTGCGCTAGCAGAGGGAAAAAACATTGCACGCACGATAAGCCAGTTTTGGTCACGTCTGATAGAAATGAGCTGAGGGCATTAGTGAATCGCGCCGCCGGCTTAATTTTTTATCGGCCGTGCGAATTTTTTTCAGGCCAGCGCGAAAGCTCGGAGCTTAGTGCATAGCCCCCTCAGTGTGTTATTACCCTTGAGCATTTAGAAAGCCTCTATGATAAAATTATTGGTGGATAGAATAAGTATTTTAAGATTTTTAGACCTCGCTCTAAAGTGTCTTTCACGATGGATTATTTCAGCAATTATTTGTTTTTGGCATTTATCATTTGGTGAACCAATCACAGTGACTGTGATCTTTGTGTAATATCTGCAGAAGTTTGCAACGGTCCTTGCTGTCCACATTTTCTTTTGCACTTATTTGTTCACAATTTAAATTATTCTGAAACTTGCTGTCCTTCAGTCAGCAAAGTGATTTATAAAATAAATGGGTTGATTGTCCAAATAACATGTGTTTTTCCCCCCAGAAAATCTGCAGCCGAGAGCAGGTACTGTGTACATTTTTATGTTGCTGCTATAGTGTGCAAAATAAAATCATCTTTTCACAAATAGTTGGAGATGTTTTAACATTACAGAGCCTACAGTATTCACTTTCATCAATTTCAAGGATCTATTCCTGAGCCAGCAATATAATAATGTGACGTTCATGAAGTGACTTTATTATTTTCTTCAGCAGTTGTGCAAACCGGGATAGTACAGCTTCCCAGATTATGATGAATGAGTTCTTTAAACCGGTTCACTAAGATATTCAGTAAAAAATGAAGTTATTAACATGTGCATGATTTATAGGTAAACAGGCATTATCCATCACCTCCTGCGTAGTAGGCACAACATCTGCTCCAGTCCCATAACACTCATTCAAACAATCGGCCCCCATGTATTACCATACGTTTTCATTTTGTGCACAGTCCCAGTGACACATACAGTAAGAAGAAATGACAATCCCTGTCAGCATAATGCCTTTTGGAACGGCTTTATCGAACCCAGGATTATCACTGCCTTGTGATATGATAGAATAAAGCATTCATCTTTTCAATGGATGTAAAGTACATGTCAATATTGAACAATACACTGAGAATCAGCACATTTAAATCTTAAAACATCCTGGGGGTTTCTGCATGAAGCAATAGTTTTTGAAGCTTTTCACCCAATAAAGCCCTCTTGCATTATTTATCACATTCATTTTCTGCTTTTCTTTGTTTCTTTTAGCATTGACCTCCTGCAGTGCAACCTAATGTAATACACTACGTGCCTCCAGGAAGTGAAAGGGTTATTTTATTCCTCTGTGCGTCGAAAGACTACAGTTGCATGGTGACCAAGAGCACCTCTGTTGTTATATACCCTCCCCAATGTGGCTATTGATTAAAAATTACATACCTGCCAACTGACTAAAGTCGAGATTATGATGAAGATCTAGTCTTCCACCAGATCTCTGCTATTGTACAGAACTGTATAGCAAGAGTACTTTGCTTCAAGTTCAGCAGCAGTTGCACTTATTTACACGTATGATTTCACCCAATAAAAATATTAAGCATCTCCTTATTTACTACAACTATAAATGACAATGTACTTTAACAATGGTACACTGTGTCTGAAATATAGGTTATGTACATGTGTCAGAGCTGCGAGGAACAACAAGAAACTATAGGGGATCAACAAAAACTATATCAGTCCTGAACTTTTGAAAAATTAACAAGGTCACAGTATGGTAACCTGTACAAATACATTGTCAGCCCTTTAAAGCTGGCCCATTTAAATTAAATGCCGGGGAGCGCCCGTGAGACCTTTTGTAAGTTCCCTTACCTGGTCTATGGAGGGTTCTGGCGACACGTCACCATGCAAACGCAGAGTCAAATTATACCACGAGGTCACATGATGCCACTTTGACCTGGCAACGCGACGTCACATGGCGTTGTGATGTCAAAAGACGCCGGAGAACAGGTAAGGAAGCGGTGGGGGGCACGAGAAGGGGGGGAGAGCAGGCAGGGGACGCAGACTAAAAAGTGTGCGCACCTCTGCTTTAAATGATCCACATGCAACCCTCTTGCTGTGGACCAGTCCAGAAGATGCAGAAAGGCAGTGTTTTAATGTGAGTTCCAATGTGCGGGAAACAGTTTCAGCTTCTTTCTGAAGCCAACACAAACAAATTCCTCAAAATTCAGGACTCCTCTAAGACAGAGGTACAAAATAGAGCTTTACTCACAAAATCACAATGCAATTCTTCATTTATTGTAACAGCCAAGAACAGAGGAGAAACAAAGTTTCAGGTCCCACATGGGACCTGATGAAAGGTCCATATGGGACCTGAGACCTGCATTTTGAGGAATTTGAGTGTTTAAAGTGAAACATTTCTACATTGTACAGTATCTTGTATTGAAACATGTAAAATTCTTGGCATACAAGGGCACAGATACTGTACAATGCCTTCTTCTGCAATACTTTATGCAATAAATGAATTCTACAGATGTAGCCAGACTTACTGTTCTCGGTGCCACAAAACACCAAGTGTAAATCCCCACCATTTATTTGCAATTTGCGTCTCCTTTACGGCTAATGAGTATCATAGGTGAAGATATTCAGGGCGCCACCAGCCGGACACACATACTGAACTTCAATAACATAAATAACCGCACAAATTATTCTTCCAGCTGGACAGAGCCAAGTCACGGACAAGGAACTGCTCACACAGCTGTAATCTTGCATCTGCTGCAGACATGGGGACAGTAAGTCTGGCTACATCTGTACAGTACAAGTGTAGCAATCCAGAGTGGGGTTAATCTTCACTGTGTTGCCCTATGAAATTCCTGAGATACAGTGATCAATCCAGTTACACCTACATACAGGATCTCCTGAAGGTCCTGTCCTTATGGTCCTGACGGCACAGTCTATGAATCCCTGGAACATGCAGTTTTTGTTTTCTGGATTTGGATGATCCCAGTAGACAGCAGAGCAAGTTACACACTATCATTTTCTAATGGGAAAGGGCTTCCCTAAAACTGATAATGGCGTTTCGGACGCTATTGAAATGCTTCATTTAATAAGGTGCATTTTTAGGTTTGACTTAAAAGTGGGGAGTCAATTAAAAGGTATAAGGGCACCATTATTGTCACTACCGAGTATATTAAACACGACCCCAGTTGAGATACTTGAGAAACTCCACTTGTCACCCTCCCCTCTTCTGAGCTCACTCTGTTTAAAGTACCACAACTTTCTGTTGCTGAGTCCTCAACCAATGTCTTATCCATTGCTAACCACGAGCTGTCCATATCTGGTAAATTGATGCCTCCAAAACACTGGAGCAGAGGAATACTGTACCCAGAGAAAATAGAATCAAATCCAAATATGCAGTTTATTATACAGTATAGCATAAGCTGATAGCAGGCACTGGAAAGAAAGCACCAATGGAGCAAAGACACTGCTGACCGGATAAAGCCCTGTAACATGCACTCAATATCTGTGTATGGGAAGTAACCTTACTAATAAAGTGTCACATAAGTATAAACAGATGAAAAACAGTTGGTCCTGAGTGTATTGCATAATTGATGAGTTAAAATATCCATTTAATTGATATAAATTAAAATAATATGGTCCAGACTGAAGAAAAGAAAGTGATAACAGATTTAAAAAAAATGATCAAATGGTTGCACAGTGTGCTTGTTACTAATAGAGGCATACAATAACCAGCGAAAGTTAGCTGCTGGATAAATACCAGTAAGTGCCTTTAAAAGATAATCACTCTAGCCGGCTTGGCTAGGGGGTACAATGACCCGCACGACAGGAGTGGCTGCAGATTTAGGAAGAGTTTGTGCTGTTGGCGCACACACGCACACTCCACAACAATAAAATAATAATGGAAACAAATACATTGGAAGATCTTGAGGTAAGGACTCATTGTCCTATTGTGCTTAAATGTTTTAATGAGAATGTAAAGGGGAGACGGAGAAACACTGAATTAAGCTGCAGGCAACCGGACACAGCCACTCTCTGCAGCTCTGATACCTGCCTTCTCAGTAAAGCATCTATGAATTTGCCACTTGAATCAAGATGACTGAATTAGAGCTGTGGGCCGCCGCTGCCGGATCACAAGAGAAAGCAGCGTCTTTCAGTGACTGTCCTGGTTCCTCAGTAAAGCATTTTAGAATTTGCTAGTAAAAATGAAAAGTAATACATTAAAAACAGTATCTTTAGATGAAGCGGAAAAAAGAGCATGGGAAAGCTGCCTGCACCTTGCTGTTCCCTGCAGCAGTAGAGGCAAAGCGGAAATATTTACATTGTAATGGGGTTTTAAAGCATTTTACAGCCATTGCTAGGCCATTAATTGCCAGAATTTAGATCAATCAAAAAGCTAGCTTTAGGACAACATATAATTAAGTAATACAGTTTAAGGGTTTTTAATGCATGGTCATACTGTAAATGCCCAGGGTGCAGGAATTGCCATTAACCCATCAGGCATTAAAGGCCAGGTAATGCCCAGTCCTGAGGGCATTATTACATTTTTAGGCTACATTTTTTTATTAAATTTCCCCTCCTCCACGTGCACCCCGGGAACCATCTCTTGCCTATTTCTGTCCTTCTGTCTGCTCTATAAGCCAACCCGGCCCACTATACAGCCTTACGTATCCTTCTCACTGCCAAATAAAACCCCTGTTGCGCTCTATAAGCCCACTCCAGACGGATTCGCTGCGGATCTCCTCTTCCCCTGCCTCCCTTAAACTGCCGGCACACCCCCGACCGCTCAAGAGGATGGGGCGTCAGTAAGCGGGATGGGCTGCTCATCCTGCTGAGCAAGGTGTGGGAATTGGGGGGTGTGAGTATTATGTTGCTGCAGATATTTGGTGAGTTACCAAAAATGTTGGGCATTCTTACTAATATTGTCCGGAATTTTACCTACTGTAACAGAATGCGGCATTTCAATACTGCCCTCCTGCTTAGCCTATAATATCTACTATGGACTGTTAGAAATTTTGGGCATTATTGAAATCCCTGCTCTATGATTAGTCAAAATTTCGGGCATTATCCATTCAGTAATGGCCAGGAATTACTGGCCAATAATGCCCTCGCTGGGTTAAAGTCCCTCGACTTTGCCTCGGGGCTTCAACTCTTCCAGCCAGGACATTATTGGCCAGTAATGTCCTGTTCTTCTGTGGTTACGTATATAATAGACCATAGAGTTCTTCATAGACGGAAAGCCTGTACAAATCTTTTGAACACCTCTTCTTCATGTATGCACAAAGAGTACATTTTGTACTATTGAAGAAAAGACCTGTGAGCTTTTGAAACATTTGAATATAATATACTGCTGCGGCACAGTTTATTCGAGCATTTGCCCGTTCTGTGCCGCAGCAGTAGCCTGGCGCGCGCCCGAGTGTGACGGGCGCACGCCGAAGCAGCGGAAGAGCGCCCTCCGATCGGGGCGCTCTCCCTACCGCTGCCGGGTCCGCCGGGTCCCCCGGAACCCCCTGCCGCTGTCCCGCGATCGCGGGACACCAGGGCTCCCTCGGGGAGCCCCTGGACACGCGTGCAGCGGGCGCACGCTCCCGATGACGCGTGACCGCGCGTCTATGACGCGCGGCACGCCGAGGGGCGGCCACTAGCAAGCCGGGAGATTTCCCGGCTTGCGGTACCGACCACACTTCAATAAAGTGTGTCGGTAGTGTACACATCAAGAGCTCTCTCTTTAAAAAGGTCTCACAGCCAGCAATACATTTACATTTCTCCATAACCAATATCACAACTTTGCACAATGACATGCTTAGCGTTAATGTCACTGGGAGAGGCAGGAGCTTTTCCCAACATTACGGATGGTGCAGAACAGCACTACATGAAATCTGTTTTCTCATGTTTATTCTGCTAAGCCCAGGGTGGCCAACTCCAGCCCTCAAGAGCCACCAACAGGTTGGGTTTTAAGGATATCCCTGCTTCAGCACAGGTGGCTCAATCAGTGGCTCAGTCGAAGTCTGAAGTCTGAAGTCTTTGACTGAGCCACTGATTGAGCCACCTGTGCTGAAGCAGCGACTGATTGAGCTACCGGTGCTGAAGCAGAGATATCCCTAATACCTGGCCAGCTTGTGGCCCCTGAGAACTGGAGTTGGCCACTCCTGTCCTATGCTAATTAAGTATGTCCTCCTCGATTGACTCTAGGAATAGCCCAGACATTTTGATGAATAAAGATATGCAATGAACACAATTGATGCAAAGTTTCCCGTCCGCCATGACGTTAGTACCAGGATTAATGGGAAAATCATGATGATGGTTGTTGTCCTTCCTAAATTATCTCTATGGAAACCATCAATAGGAGCTCAAAACATAGTACATAGAAACCCAATTCCAACATGAATATCTAAATATCAATTTACAATAATTATTATTAACTGTTCAGTTATATAGAAATCAACAAGAGAATGACAAGTTGCGAGAACATCACCGAAGACAGATTTTCTTATTTGCACACATGAACGAGACCAGGGAAAATGTGTCCTTCAAGATAGAATCAAACACGGCAGCTTCTATCCCCTATACAGAAATGAAACAATACTGTACTTTAAAGAGAATGCTTTTTAAAAAAATGTTTGTGTATTAAAAATGATGCAATATAAATGATATTTCACATTTTAGGCACAACGATGAATATAATTGAACACATCTTTTTGGAGCATTCAAGTCTGTCTTCAACTTCACGACAAATGTGACCATTCTCAAGACTTTAAAATGTGTTTAATTAACAAACATGTCTTCAATAAAAACATTTAAAAACAAGGTTATGCGCATTTTTTTTATTGTATTATTTTATTTTAACGTTTTTAATGGCATCCTAATTTGCAAAGCAGAAAACACATGCCAATAGAGTCTAATGCCCTTTTAGGACAATATTACAGTTCCAAAAATATCTTGAGATATTGATGAAATTTGAATACAAAGTATAATCACTTGGTGGTACAGTATGTACCTCTTACAAGGTTAATGAATGTTATTGAAACCATTGCAATTACCACAGCCACTGCAACCGTCTTGGTGACAAAATGGAATAGGATAATAATATTCTAAATGTAATTTATATATAGATTCTTGGCGCAATTGTATATAATTGATTTCAATAATATGCACATGTAATGATCACAAGCAACAAAGAATAACAGGAAAAAGTGTTGCAAACTGAGCAACACCAATCTCAGAATTATACATTACCCCAACTGAATTAAGAGTAATTTGTCAGAGCACAGCACCGTGTCTCTGTAAACGATAACATTTTGGGACAAGGCGCTTCGTCAGTTAAGGGATATGATGTGCAGAATAACATACGGCTACGCTTTATATAATCGAAGATTTGGGTCGCCAACTCCTTGAACAATAACATCCCTGTTGATGTCATAATGACATCACAAAAGGAAACTGATGAGCCCTGTTTCATAAGTTATCATTAAGTCCCCAAATGACATGCACTCTGTGACCCACACAGTAATGGTAACATTTTAACTTGCAATAGTGCAATGATAATGTTGTGACGAGCTAAATGATTGTGCATAAGTACCCCGACGCAGTATTGGTGAAAAATGGTTGGTTTAAAATAGCATATTTTTTATTGAAACAAATCCTTTCAAATATAAGTGGGGATAATAACACCAACGAAAACTGTCACTGCTGTAGAGAGGCACATAATAATAATACCAGAGAACAAAGTGCTGAAGTTAAACTTGTGTGTGAAGCACACTGGCATACTGTAGTTAAGCACACATATAATATACCTGAGATTAATGTGCTTAAGGTATAGTCTCGCGTGGCTCTTTGTACTGTTGGCACTGTACTGTATAAGAAAAGTGGCTGTCTCAGAAGATGAGCTCAATAATTGCGCCACCTTAATGTAGTGCTGATAGTGTCGCTAACTGTACTGATGGTTACATTGCATCTGTAAGAGCGTATAGAAATACATGTGTAGCGGTCATGTAAAATGGCTACAGTCATCTCTCCTGCTGACAGTAAGGCCTGGTAAGTTGTGGGCATGCCAGCAGTAATTATGGAGGTTTGCCCTCACACCCTGGTGGGGTGCCCTGTGTATGGATGGGAGTGGTCACATGCTCTGACTCCATGGTTAGTGATGTCAGAGGTGTGTCAGTTTCCAGAGTGTACATAAGGCACAGCACTGTGTCTAAAAGTTAGTTCGGCGTAGTTCTGGGGAGTTCTGCCAGAGTTCTATCTGAGTCCTGAGTTATGTTATAGTAGCTGAGAAGGAAGACTGTGTCCAGGGACCTGGCACAGAGTAAAGACATCCCGGCTGGGATAGGGAATCCCTATTAAAGGAGAATTTCACCTTTCAAAGGGAAGCACTGAGGGACAATGAGTGGCTAAAGAAACTACTGCGAGGGGCAGTTAGCCCGCCTCAATCAATAAAGATGCTCTTAATCACAAACCCTCTCGTGTACATGTGTGGAGTGAATGTACAGAGAGGAGCACCACAGAGGAGTTCCTCGCCAGGACCATCCCCAAGTGACCGAAGGGACCCTGATGAGGTGGAGGCGCTGCACTGGAACTAGGTAGGACTCCGCACACTACCTCAGCTGCCTATCTGGACGGGTCCTCCCCACACACCATCATGCGGGAGACTCAGGAGTCCTGTTGCCAACAGGTGCACCACCAGACACTATCACACTGTAATGGGGACCGGTTAGACCACAGGGGCCAATGTGAGATTGGGTGGGTCAGGCCGGGCCAGAAATACCGTTACATTTGGAGGCGAGCTGCTGAGATCAGATCTGTCAACAGGACAGGCTCTAGCTAGGCACACTGGGAAACAGGGAGAGTGTCTGCTGCCACTCTGTGCTGCGTAGGGATGGACCTAGGGGTGGTCAGGGGCTGACGGGGTATTGTCAGTTCGCAGGGACGACCTAGGGGCCTGAAAGGAGTGAGGGGTCTGGAGCCGGGCTATAGCTGACCGAGTCGCTTTGAGGTAGTGCTAGTTGGTAGGACGCCAGAAGGGATAGCCTGTTAACGTGGTCAGGAATCCTGGAGAGGGTCTGCGCTAGGCTGACCAAGAGAGGTAGACGCCCCAAGTACTGCATGGCAGAGCCAGAGTACTCTAGCCCATTCCAGACACTTACCATAGGGAGCACAGACTGGGAGGAAGGAGTTACAGCAGACACTGAGAGAGTGAGCCTAGCCTGAGGTAGTGCACATGAGTCCAGCCTAGATCAGGTACACATGTGGTGGTGCATCTGAGCAATCTTTATTGTACTGGTGTGGTGGCTGCCCCGCAGAGCGGAGCCCCATGTACGATAATTGGTACGAGAGCGTGACAACCCAAGGAATGGAGGATCCGCGTGGTGCGGAGAGCCCAAAATGGCGACCAGAGGCTGATGGGGAAGGCACCACTTGGCGTGAGCCCCACTTGAAGAGCAAACTGTCGCTGAGCTGTCTTTAACTAATCTGCTCTGGAGTGGAGCGAAGGCCGTGGCTGCCCCGTTTTTGTCCTGTCTGGGACACCGAGGGGCCACCCTTGAAGAGTGTGAGGACATTGTGATAACTGGGGGGGAACCCAGCGAGAAGAGCAAACAAACTGACATTTCGGGCTTAAAAGCCAATCAAAATGGCGGTTCCCGCTTGCTAGGGAGACCGCATGGGCCAGTCGCAGAGAAAATGGCTGATTCAGAACTTGCAAAAAGCTGGCCGGGAATGGCGCGAACAGCAGAGCCCCGCCCTGATGGGGGGTATGGCGCGAAAGCTATGGCTGCGCCTTCATGGACAGTGACTCACTCGGCCCCTGTGCTGAGTCAACCGCTTAGTCTAAGGGACCCTCCCCTGATTTCCACCAGGGGGAGTGACTTTCAACTATGGCCTGTGGGAATGCACCCACTGGGCCCAGGGACTGATATCCAGACGGCGCCACTACAAGAAGTAGTTCCGGCCGCGGAGGTAATGTGCAAAAAGGAGGGATATTTTGCACGGAAAGCAGCTGCCAGGAGAAGGCGGGAACTAGCTGCGGCCCAAGAATCCCACTCTGATGAGGAAATTGGCGCGAAAACGCAGACCGCGCCCATCAGGACTGAGAAAGGCGCAGCCTTAATTAAGGGGCATGCTATTCCCCTGTGGGATCCGCCCATAATTGCTACCCCTGGGGGCGGGTTCCAGCTATGCCAGCGGAAGGAGGAGCCGAAGCAGGAAGTGGCTGGCCCAGAAGCTTCTACCGGTCAGTTGCGAGGAACCACTGACCTGGAGAGACCCATACTGAAAGTGGTCCCTACCAAAAGAATGGTTTGCTCCTCCACAGTGGGAACTATGGTATCCACCCAGCCCTACTCTGTACCCGGCGGGGTACTGGTAGTCAGGGTGGCTAACACCGAGACGGTGGTCGGGCTCTGCCTACAATGCGGGCTGCCCGGAGGCATTGTTAATACGGCGGCACGCTGCCCACAATGCGGGACACTATACTTATGGCCAATGCCGACGTTCATTCCGATCCAATCTGCTGACCCCCCGGGGGATACGGCTAGGCGCTCCGCCGAGTCCCCTGGTGCACTGTGGATCAATCATGCAAGTCCCGGAGAAAGGGGACTGGAGTCGATTAAATCGGCTTGGTCAGCAGCAACCGAGACGGTCGGGTCACTCCCCGACCGCACTGAGAAAAGACTATCGCCCCGATCGGTGACCCCTAAGTCAGGGAAGGGGGATTACTCGGATGAGGATCTCCGCGAGCTAGCGGAGGCGAAATCGAGGCCCAGGACAGAACCGGGGAGGACGACACCCCGTAGTGTGAGTAGCAGCCTGGAAAGCAGGGCGTCCCCCGCAGATCGGCGAGCCGAGAGACGGAGTCCCTCCGCCTCAGGACATGGTGGCGACGGGCGAGAGACGCCTACACCCCTGCGGAATGGTAAGAGAAAGCCACTCACTTACCTTGCTCCGGTAGACGGTGTAGCGGAAACAAGGCCGTGCCAGGCCCAAGACGCACGTGCAGAGGAGATACCACTTCCGGTGGAGACGACGGCGGAGCTTCCGGATGTCGTCATCGAGGAAGAGATCCCGCATGGGGGTCCCACCCAAGATGGCGGCGCTTCCGGTTCCGGTGAGGACATCATTTCCGGTGGCGACGGCGGAACAGACGGGAAAGATGCATCAACGTTTCGGCGATCGGGTGAAGGTCCCCGATCACCTCAAAGGCCCAAGGGCTGGATGGGAGACCCGCAGACAGATGAGGGTGAGCTATCCTCCTTGGAGCAGTCCATGGACAGCCGGGAACGGGTCGTAGTCCCGTGGCGTATCCCATCTTGCCCCTACGCCCAACCCCACGCCCTAGGTAAAACCCCTGCCCCCATCACATGTTCCCCGGGGTCCCTGCCTAGTCTGGAACTTGTGGACATACCTTTGGGGGGGGAGGAGAGACAGACTGGGGAAAGACAGCGCAGTTGCGCTACGGAGGGCATTTCTCTGGGAGGGGGAGAATTAGGCAAGGCCGCGGTAGGCCGGTGGTTGCCTCCTGTGACCAACAAAACAGAGGACAAGGCACTGGGATCATCACGGTGGTCCGTACCACGGTCGGCACGGACATCGGGGGTATTCTCAGGGGGGGATGCAGAAGAGAGTGACTCAGGGGATTCACATAGGTTCAAGGAACACCGTTGGTAGGCGCCCCTCTTTGAAGGTTATGCGGCCTGGATGGATCGTACGCGATTCCTTATTAGAAGGGAGGATGTAGTTGACTTTTGGTGGGCCAAGGGAGAATTCACCCCTGAACAGCGAGACAGAGAGCTGCAGGAACGGTGGTATAAGATTGAGCACAGGGAGATATAGCCCATGGGTCCCGACACACTGTCAGACCCTGTGGATCCTGATGAAACCCTGTCATGGGTGCTACCTGGGAGGGCAGGTAGGGCTGACCTAATTAGGATCAGTAGAGCGGAACGGGCAATAATGGCTCGATACAAGTCTTCCCACGGGTTGGAGTACCCTTATGTCCCTGAACCCCTCATGGAGGAGATAGAAGAGAACAGGGAAAGGTGGCTTAGGGAAACCATCGAGATGTACCTAGTCAACAAGGGGAGTGAAGTTACTGGAAGGAGGGCAGAGGACAGAATAGATCACCTGATGCGACTGTGGAGTATAGGGAGGAATATACACAAACACAGGGTGATCTATAGGCCCGAGAGGGGACTGCCTAGGCACTATCATGTCACGGTCGTGGACATGGGTGGTAGAGAGGTTAAGAAACCTGACCCGAGCCACTATTATTAGGGGGTACTAAGGCATTTTGCGGGCTCGTGGCTGCTGGTCGGGGCGGGCTTGGCGAGATGTTACTGTGGTCATTTTTTTTTTATAACGGATAATCTGTGATGTTAACAATTATGTGTTATGTGTTACAGTGCTTCCTGGAAGAAAGTATTTAAATTTAGGTCCCAGCGAGGCCGATGGGATTCACCAGGGGGAGAATGTAGCGGTTATGTAAAATGGCTACAGTCATCTCTCCTGCTGACAGTAAGGCCTGTTAAGTTGTGGGCATGCCAGCAGTAATTATGGAGGTTTGCCCTCACACCCTGGTGGGGTGCCCTGTGTATGGATGGGAGTGGTCACAAGCTCTGACTCCATGGTTAGTGATGTCAGAGGTGTGTCAGTTTCCAGAGTGTACATAAGGCACAGCACTGTGTCTAAAAGTTAGTTCAGCGTAGTTCTGGGGAGTTCTGCCAGAGTTCTATCTGAGTCCTGAGTTATGTTATAGTAGCTGAGAAGGAAGACTGTGTCCAGGGACCTGGCACAGGGTAAAGACATCCCGGCTGGGATAGGGAATCCCTATTAAAGGAGAATTTCACCTTTCAAAGGGAAGCACTGAGGGACAATGAGTGGCTAAAGAAACTACTGCGAGGGGCAGTTAGCCCGCCTCAATCAATAAAGATGCTCTTAATCACAAACCCTCTCGTGTACATGTGTGGAGTGAATGTACAGAGAGGAGCACCACAGAGGAGTTCCTCGCCAGGACCATCCCCAAGTGACCGAAGGGACCCTGATGAGGTGGAGGCGCTGCACTGGAACTAGGTAGGACTCCGCACACTACCTCAGCTGCCTGTCTGGACGGGTCCTCCCCACACACCATCATGCGGTAGACTCAGGAGTCCTGTTGCCAACAGGTGCACCACCAGACACTATCACACTGTAATGGGGACCGGTTAGACCACAGGGGCCAATGTGAGATTGGGTGGGTCAGGCCGGGCCAGAAATACCGTTACACATGTGATCAACTGAGTATATGGATACTTGTAACCAGAGAGGAATCTGGGAGTGTGAGCCGACCTGCCCTGTGATGGGTCTATTTGCTCTCAGCATCTGGGAGTGATCTCAAGGTGATGGCAGCTCGTGGTGGAGCCGAGGACCATGCGCAGCAACTGCTGCAGCACTGGTGCGTGTTTAATAAACTGGCTTATATCCCGTTTGTTTCCCAATCGTGTGTGACTCGGTAAGTATATTTCGGGTCTGGAGTCCTTGCGTGGGGGAAGTTCTCAGGAATGGGAGGTAGCGTGGCGGGAACTCAAGTGGGGATAGTCACTTGTAGAATGAATGATTCATTTGCGGTGGCAACAGCTTCAGGCGGACACTGGGGAATTCAGGTGGACTGCCCGGTATACAGGATAACGTCCATATTTTGTAGTGGTAGGGGCTCGTGACAGAGCACTTATACCAAGACCAAGTGCATTAACGGCTACAACTCAGGTAAGTGTGGCTATACAGGTATCTTTCCCGAGTGGTATTTCATGGTGCCGGAAACAAAGATGGACTCCAGAGTCAGTAAATGGACAGCCCGGTATGCAGGCTAATGTCCAGATCTCGTGAAGGTGGCGGCTCGTGGTGGAGCACTCATGCCAAGGACCAAGAGCAGCAATGGCTGCAGCAGTGGTAAGTATGAATATACAGGTTTGAATTACAGTACCGTGGTAGTAACGGGGCAGTATAACCAGTGTACCATTGAGCCTACTAGAAGGAAGGGAATTTCTAAAAAAAACCTCCCCCCTTCCATGGCATCGCGACAATATTATAAATATAAAATATTAATTGATTGCTATACAGTACATATATTTACCGTGATGGGAACTGTTCTCAAATAGATGCAGCTGGTCAGGTGAATACCGAGGACAACAGCTAAAATGCGGACATCAGTCCAAATACTCTGGTAGTAACGGTTTTAACAGAGACAGACATGTACTGTAGCTGAACTGCAGCAGCAACAGTGAGAAGCTTGGAATGGTGATGTCATAACGTCATGCAGTAAATAGTTCCACTGGAGCTACGGGTTTTAACAAACGTGTGACCTAATAACCGCACACTCTGTTGACACCACAGGTGACTGCAATGGTAACCTGCCAGCAATATCAACTATTACTTAATCTTTTTAAACGCAAATTGACAATGACAAATTAACATTTTGGTGTGCATTAGCTTCTTTTAAAAGAGATAAAACACAAGTAATCTGATTTTATTTAGATGTGCTCATGGAAAACATTTATTTATAGAATGACACCTTTATCAAATGTATTTCAATTTCTGTGAACACTACAATGTCTGTTTTTTTTATGTACATTTCAAACTTGGAATACAAAACACACAGGTTCGATTTTTCTCTACACTGTATAGCTAAAAACATTAATGACAGTCATCAGCGAGATAGTGGAAGAGATAACAAGCAGGGTGCTGTGAGTATCCCACTGACTAGCAAGCAGGGATGTGATACTCATTAGAAAATACAAATCAGGAAGGAAATCTGGACCAGGAACCAGATGGCTTAAGGTACCAGAGAAGCAGATAAATAAACAATGTGAGGAACAAACAAAAGCTAATACTTGAATTTAGATTACTCAAAAGGGTGGCTAAAAGTAATCAGAAATGGCAGGTAACAGGAAACAGTGAGAAAGCTGGCACTACTGGACACGCTTTGCTGTATAGACAATATATATATATATATTTGGTATAGCTGAAAAGTGAGCAGACACGTGACACTGGTTCAGTCCTGCTGAAAGTTTGCTGTCCATTAATACCATAATGGAGGTGGTGATGGTAGAGTGCAAGAATTGAATACATTATACAATTATGGAATATGGAAACGTAGTTGATTTGATGTTAGCAATTACATTTTTACAGCTACTAACATATACTGTCTAAAGTTGACTAAAAAAACCAAGCAATCTATAAATAGAAAGTGTACCTTGAATCCCCTGCTGTATAATTTATGAATGTGAAAATCTAGTAACAGATATGACTAATTATATAATGCCTACTGCTTTTGCTGGTTTCTATTTAAGGGGCTCATACTGTACTTAGGCTGGGTTATAACACAGTGTTCCCTAACCCCAGGCGCTCCTACAATTCAGACTAATGAATCTCCCGGTGCTCTGATATAACTCCAAACCATAGAAAATACACAGACAACTGCGATGATAAATCTCAGAAAGTAAAAAACGCAGCGGTTACTTTTCTCTAAAGAAAAAAAATTCAAAACTTCAACAGAAAATAAAAAGGTATTTTTTTAATTGAATCACAACAGAAATGGGAAGAGACGAACAAATTCTTACAGCTGTTCCCAAAGGTGTGACTATACGACCGCAGCTGTTATTGATTCTGCAGCCTCTGTTTTCCCCTGCACTACAGTACTTGAGGATAGTAGTTGATTAGCTCAACATTGCTAACTACAAGGGGACATCACTTGTATTGGTCTTTAGAGCCAAATCCTGCCCAGGATACTTCTGACCACAGGATCCTTCTAGCAATTGTAGGTGGATCCTCGTCTGTTTAAGCTCACTCAGTGCTACAATTGGGATTTAACCCCTTATGTATTATTGCACCCCTCTAACCCAGTAGTCTCCTCCCATGAATGTTGTTAGTGTTAATGTTAACGTTTAATTATTGTTGATTATCATTTTATAACTACAGTATACATTTCACTTTTTAATTTTAATTGATGTATTAAAAGTCAAGCTTTAGGACTCCCTTAATCACTCTGTCACATTTAATTAACAAATGAATCTATTTACTTCATTATACTCAGCCCTTTTCAGTGCATCTGCACAAATAGGTGCCTTTCTTTCTCTAGGTACCTGTGTTCTGGTATTCATTCTTCCTCAAAATGGCAATGACCTTTTTACTACCACTATCGAATATCCATCTTTGATATTATTGCCATACAACCACACTGGATTTTTTTTTACAGTGCCCTATTTTAGCAGCATTATATCTCAAGAACAGAAGGTTAGTCTCTGGTTTAGAAATCAAAAAATATGAGCAATAATCATTTTGGGAAGATGAAAAATACTGTATATTTTCACAAAGAATTTCTTTTTAACTCCTTTGTTAATTAAGGGTCAGAAAAGCCTTACTGGTCCTCTTGGCAAGGAAATTGTAGCATTTGCTTAAAGTCACAGAAAAAGAACGAACAAAAGTGAATGAATAAATATTCACTGATCTTAAAGAGGCAACCCAAGCATTTCTTTCCCTCCATTTTTTTTCTCTCCATTTTTTAATAGAGGGTTGAAGAAGACGGTTTCTGGAGCTGAGCCCCATTAATTTCAGCTCCAGGGATCCTCTGCGTCTGGAGATACTTACCTCCGATGGGGGGGCCGGTAGCCACTCCAGGGTTCACTATATGTCTGCTTTTCTATGCTGCCATGCCCACTTGGCCAATAGGAAGCCGTGACGTCACCCGGTGTGGCTCCTATTGGCCCATTTGATGAGGAAGCTGTAGAGATACCGGCACCCCCTTGTGTGTTGTTTGTTTCTAGATACAGCTCAACCCCGTTATAACGCGAATCCGCTTATAACGTGATGCAAGCGTGGCTCCCAATTTTCATATTTATGAATACTTTACAACACGATTATTGGTATCTTAAATACTTTATTGTAGAATGCACACAATTGTACATTATTTCTAACGCGATCCGCTTATAACGCGATGTGATTCTTTGGACCCCAAATACAGCGTTATAAGGGGGTTGAGCTGTAGTTACAGTAACTAGATACAAAATGAGTACCTGAACATAAAACGTGAAGGAAATAATAAAGAAATAAAGTATTGAAAACCAGTATTTTGATGTTAAATCTTGTTCTTCAACAAGTGTGTCATCAAGTTTATGCTTCAATGGAACTGAAAGATCATCACTCGTGAATCCTACAGTAAACCTGTGATATGTTATGTACAGTATTGTGATATATTGTGGTCAATGCCCTTACAGTGTACAGTATGTAACTAAAAACAATCTGGATACAGGTCAATTTTATTCGACATACAGTACTGTACTTTAAAAAAAACTGTTCATCTGTGCTTGATAGAAGGTACAATAGAAACATTCAATTATGTTTCTGTTAATATAAGGAGATGATAAAGCACAATTACTTAGAACTTGTTATAATAGTGTGTTAGTAGCAGCATTTTAATATTGAGTAATGGTATTTATAAAGCTAAGACAGAAATATAATATGAGAACATGAGCTATGGTAATCATTCTTGAAGTGTTCTCAATCCAATGACCGCGTACAGCCGGAGATAAGTGAAGATACATGATTTAGGGCCTGTTTCTTTAGTGAAACCATGTTTCAGCTAAATATTCTACTGCACATACAGTAGAGTAAGTGATTTCTTAGACAGAACACTGTGCATAAAAAGTAATGAGTGGTATCATCTGATAGTGTCTGAAGAGTATAAAGAGTGTTATGCTGACCCTACTGTAGTCACAGACAAAAACTTGAGACTGTGGAATGAAGTTGGAAGCTTTAAATAATAATGTAGTGAGTGTTTTTTTTAATATATGTAAGGGATATGGAGAGCTTAAAGGTCGATGCCTTCTAGGGTCCAAAGTGTAGTAATGTCTGTAAGATGTTTAAGGGGTTATATCAAGAGCCACCAAAAGATGTTTTCAGGCCCAGGAAAATTTTGAATTGGACCTCGGCAAATATTACGACATAGTCACATTCGGTCTACTTTGCCCCCTCATGTCTCTTTGTCCCCTCCACATGTCTCTATCCTTTCCCACCTTGTGTCTCTCACATCATTCTAACTTTTCCCCTACTGTGTTTCTGTTCTCCCCAATAATGTACAGTATTTATCATCTTTCCCTGTTTGCATTTCTCTCTCCTCTCCCCCAGCAAGTTGGTCTCTATCCTTTGCCCCAGCGCAGCATCTTTCCTCTATCCTCCCCACAAGCATGTCTCTCTTATCTCCCCCCAGCATTGCTTTCTCCTCACCCCAGCATGTCACTCTTGTACCCCACCACAGCATGTACTTCTCTCTCCTCGCCCACAGCATGTATTTCTCTCCCCCCCCCTGCATGTCTCTCTCTTCTCCCACCAGCATTTCTTTCTCCTCTCCCCACAGCATGTCTGTCTCTGTCTTTTACCACGAACAGCATGTCTCTCTCTTCTCCCTCCGGCATGTCTATGTCTCTCCCCTCCTGCCAGGCCATCATGTATCTCTCCACGCACACCACTAAGCATGTCTCTCTCCCTCCCCCCCACCCCCCACCATGTCTTTCTCTTCTTCCCAACCCCAGCATGTCTTCCTCTTCTTACACTGTTCATCTCATTTATTCTCTCTGTTCTCCCCTCGTGTGTTTATCTTATTGGCTTTTATCCTCCATCTTCGCTTCTCTCACACATGTCATTCTCTTTATATATTCCTCCATGTTTCTCTTTTCCCGCTGTATTCTCCTTATTTTCCCTACATTGTCATCCTCCCTGAATTTTCTTTCCCCAGGATCTTTTTCTCTCCCCCACTTATGTCTTTTCTCCTCCCTCATGTCTTTCTTTTCCCACTTATAGTTTTTTTTCTGTGTGTTTTCTCTTTTCCTTTCTAGGTCTTCTTCCCTTTCATTCCTGTTTCCCCCCCCCCTGATTTAGCCCTTCCCTCTCACCTTTCTCAGCCTCTCTGCCACATGCTGAGGCCCCACTCTCTTCCTGCTCAACCTTCTCAGCCTCTCTGCCACATGCTGAGGCCCTACTCTTCCTGCTCACCTTTCAAAGCCTGCCTCTCATGCTGCAGCTTCAGCCACACCCACTCACTGAGGCCCCACCCCTTCCCACTCACCTTTCTCAGCCTGCCTCTTATGCTGAAGATTCAGCCCCGCCCATTCACTGAGGCCCCACCCATTCCCGCTCACCTTTCTCAGCCTGCCTCTCATGCTGCAGCTTCAGACCCACACTTCCCACCTGGAGGCTATGCCACTGATCTTGGCCCCACCAATCTACAGAGGCTCTGCAGAGGAAGGGATTCCCTCTGCTTGCTTCCTGAATCTCAAGGGGCCCACTGCAGAGAATTAATGTCTGCCGGGGGCCGGGTCCCTAAACCAAACGGGCCCAGGAGAGCAGTCCTGGCTAGAGACAGGCGAATCCGGATTTTCTCCCATTTTCCCTCCAAAATTCGTATCGTGGTGTAAAATACGCAAATGGATTTGGTCTTTTTAATCCATGTGGATTCATCAAAAACTGCCCCTGTATACAACCCGTGGACGGATTTGCAGAATCCAATCCGCAGATTCAGCAACTCATTGGCAGATTCTTAAAAATCCATCAACGGATTGCTGAATCAGCAGATTAATATCTACAAATCCGTCAATGGATTGCGGAATCAAAGGAGTGTATTGGCAATACTAATATAAAATTCTCAAACCGCGATTCGTCCTTTTTGAGATTGATCTGCTGAAATCCACGTGCTTCTGTCTCTTATTACCAAAAACTGACACCTGAGTATTTTAAATCATTTTCAAAGTTAGTAAACTTTGTGAGCTGAGACTTGGGGAGGGGTTTGATTTCTTGTGGCTACTCCCTTTTATTTGATATCAGTGTGTGCTCATCAATAGTTTGCATGGCCAGAGCGCCCTCTCTCACACTCTCCTTATCTTTATTATCTCTGTGGTAAGAACAAGGTGGGCAAATTGTAAAGAAAGCACTTGGTTGACAAACATTCCACCATTCAGAAATGCAATGTGTAATAAATTTCGAGGGAAACAAAAGACGCAAAATCTTTGCTTCAAGCGTGGTTAGATTACATTGAAAGAAGTCAATTGCAGGTTTACATTGCTTGCAAAAGATTGCACCTTTTATAGAGCAATAACCATATTGTAATGATAGAGAAGTAAAAAAAAAAATTTGGGGGAGAAGAGTGAAGCAAAGGAAAGAAAGAAAGCTCCCTAATAGCCGCACAAGAGAACACCTATACCTATGTTAAAAATTACTATTTATTAATAAATGATTAAAATATATTTATTGCAGCAAAAAGCTAACGTGAACCAAAGTGATTAAAATAAATTAAAAAACGGAGGAGGTAACTGTATGCCTAATTCAAACTAACAGTGTATGCTAGGAATAACTATTTTAGAATGTCCCACTGCTATATAATTATACTAACAGTGGTAGTTATACCAATACAGTTCTATATAGTTTGAGGACTACACCTAAATGGAGAGTATAGCTTACTGTAGTGTGTGTGCTCAGAATAATATATTTGTTGAGCCAGCTAATGCTAGTATACGGATATATACACACACATATGTACCAGACCAACGGGTTCAAAGGTAAATGAACCTAGAGGTCTGTTATGTTTAGCAGAACAGCTATTTCAAGATCACAAAGTATGTGTCTTGTACTCAGAACCATGACAAATAGGAAAGTAGTCAGAGTGTTGTGCTTCCTTTAGAAGGCTCCGAAACACTCTAACTGAGAGAAGGCAACAGACCTCTCCGATATAGCCAACGCACTAGGTGGTGACGCTTAGCCTGCCCAACATATGTTTCACCGTTGTGGCTTCATCGGGGGCCTTTGTGAGCTGAGACTTGGGGAGGGGTTTGATTTCTTGTGGCTACTCCCTTTTATTTGATATCAGTGTGTGCTCAACAATAGTTTGCATGGCCAGAGCGCCCTCTCTCACACTCTCCTTATCTTTATTATCTCTGTGGTAAGAACAAGGTGGGCAAATTGTAAAGAAAGCACTTGGTTGACAAACATTCCACCATTCAGAAATGCAATGTGTAATGAATTTCGAGGGAAACAAAAGACGCAAAATCTTTGCTTCAAGCGTGGTTAGATTACATTGAAAGAAGTCAATTGCAGGTTTACATTGCTTGCAAAAGATTGCACCTTTTATAGAGCAATAACCATATTGTAATGATAGAGAAGTAAAAAAAAAAAATTGGGGGGGAGAAGAGTGAACCAAAGATATTTAGGGTGAGATAACAACCTGGCGAATGAGGGTTGTGTTGATGCAGTAAAGGAGGCCATCTGATAAAACTGAGGTATACTGTAATCTTAAGTGTTGTGAGATTTCTATCCATTCTTAAGAGCCTTTTCTCCCCATTTCCAATCGTCATTTAAAAAACTGTCTTTCAGTAATTCCTGTATGATGATCGAATGAAATGTATGAAAATGACAATATTTTACACTGGAATTAATATGACTAATTGTGAACTGCAATACTGGACATAAAATGAGTGTTTATAAAGGAAAATAATGTAGCTAAATCTATATATGTTTAAATCAAATGGGAGTAATTAATAACAGTAAGGCATTTATTCTCATCCTGGGTGTAAGTGGGGCTTTATTTTGTAAGGTGAAACAGCGCCGATCCAGCACTACCGCACAGAAAGCCCCATTCAAGTAAATTAGGCTTTCCGTTCCGCCCTCACCTTGACAAAGGCTGTTTATTTGCAGCCGAAAAGTTGGTTCGTTTGGCCCATTACATTTCTTTATTTTACTTTGCAAGTCCGTGTGCCTGTTTCTCTTCTCATCCTCTGTGATGATTTCTCTGGGACCTTAGGATTCCCTTCTGTTATGAAGCACTGGTGAATTAGTACCCTGTGATATTTTACAAAGTGTCTGCATTTTCCATCTCATATGCTTTCCGTTCAATAGTGCCAGATCAACTCTATTATAGTTTATAGAATAAGTCCCCGTGTGTCATATAACTTGAAAGAATAAGAGAATGGCAATAAAGTATGTCAGTTTTTTTTTAATACGGAACCTTGAAAAAAATATGGAAAATAGATCCTCAAATATCTCAGATAATGTGAAGATTAATTTATATATTTACACATTTGTTGCAGGCACAATATGCTAAAGTTTAACTCAGTTTATTAGTACATACAGCACTTGGAGACAAGTAATGAGTGTCATGTATATCAAACATCCAGTGGAGATGGCCCAATGGAAACATAGATGTGAAACACTGCAGTAAGGACCTTAGCAGTATGATGGATACACATTTTGAAATCTGAATTGGTGTAAGGTGTTTTTTTTATTTTTTAAATACATGTTGGCAAACTATCTAATCAAAATGTTGCAGAGTTCAAAGGTAAAAATATACTGTAATTGGTCTCACGTGAGACTAAAAAAACTGAGTATTATTCTCTGCTGGCCAGTTTCACCACTGATTAAAATGAAATCTTAACCTAACGAGAACTTAGGAGACCAATATAAATCAAACTGACAGCACAAACAAGTTGTGTTTACTCAGATCAAAGAAAGCTGGCAGATAACACACGTGATATGAAACTTTGTGCATCTCATACTGAAAACTAAGACCATTTTGTTCAAGCTGTATATCTACATACAGTGCTGTACTTAAGAAAGTACAACAGTACTCTTCTCTTGAGAGATAGAAAGATTCATATTGTATTGAGGATAAAAACTAGAGGAAATCCAAAGGGAATGGCCTTGTCAATTATTGATCCCATTTAGAATATGACCTGTTTTACATTTGTTAAACCATAAAAATGTCTGTACATAAAAATGTTTGAAAGTTAATAAAATCGTGGTCTGGTGAAAAGGTAAACAGGTGTACAAAGGCAACTGATCCTGACACAAATGGAAAAGGTACTAAGGAATTCGGCTCTGAAGCTCACCAAGAAGGATACTGCATGTGTTAACATATCAATTTGTGGCTGAAAATAAAAAAAGGCTCTGAACATTTTCATAAAGTTTCCCTAATATTGGGAAAAGATAAAAATGTACTGTATATCATTTTTTTAATAGCTTCACCCCGTGAAATGTGTATATTTACACACAAAATAAATTGGGACTTTAGACAGGACCAGTTTGCACATCTAAACTAGACTAAAAATAAAATGACAACATTTACATACACTGGTATAGTAGGTAAGAAAGTTACAACTCCAAAAATCTTATCATCTAAAACAAAGGGGAGAGTAGAAACATAAGAAGTAGTGGGAGAAAGAGGTGTGCGTTATTCAATTGTACATGTGATGAAGCTAGCAGATGTTCTTTCTAAGGCGGGATTATAGTGGCCGTGCCAGCACGAGCCGCCAAAACCAATACCTGTGTTCTGTTGAGGTGCACATAGTGGGCGCGACCAGGCGGAGGCGTGACGGAGCGGCAGAATCCAGGAGAGACAAATTAATTTGTCTCTCCATGCGATGGCCGCGGGACGTCAGCGTCACGTGAAGAGGTTCAGCCAATCGTGGCGAACTGCTCGTGTGACGTCACGGGCCAAGCTCCCGCCAGGCCCCCAGTCGCCTCCCACCTGCATACTGTCCAGGATTCGCACGCACTGCGCAAGTGACATGACGTTCATGCCCTGCAGCAGCCACTATAATCTCGGCCTTAGGGTAACAGGGGATAGGTATTAGGGTTAAGGCATTAGGAGGAAGATTTAGGATATAAGAAGGATATACATAGGTTTCCTACAGTATAAGAAGTGAGTTTTCAGGTCAATGTTAAATGTGTGGAGGGTGAAGGAGAATGTAATGTTAAGGGGAGTGGAATTTCACATGTGTGGAGCAGCTCTGGAAAAGAGAGAAGTCCTGTTTAGTAGTACTAATTGACTTCTACACGTTCCAAAACACTCATCTATACAACACGTAGGAGATGCCTAGTGATGGGCGAATGTGTCAAAGTTCGTCATTCAAACTGTCAGACAAACTCTTCTATTTCTTTGGAAACCTGTGAAAATTAATTCAAAACTTTAGTTTTAAAAAAAAACCACGTGAAAGCTTCCAATTCTTCCCAAGCAGCTTATTCTATATCAGTCGAAGCAGCTAATTGGGCCGCTTTCGGATGAAACACCCATATAAGTGTAACCCATCTTCCCCCACCCTAAGGAAAATTTCCTGCGGTTACCTGTTGATGGTGCTACCTGTATGGCTCACAGGAGGCACTGAACATCCGCCAGTGTTGTAGCGGGTATCAGGGTATGGGGGTAGTTGCCCCCGGGAGGGTGATTAGGTGCCCTGGGTAGGTAGCGGGGGAGGGGGGTTAACCCCTTAATGACTATTGTGGTTACTAACCACTAAGGTGATTAAGGGGTTAGTGGCCATTAGTTTGTTTTTTGATTGTAATGTCGCTGCCGATGGAGGTCGAGGACGCGCAGGATGGCCTTCATCCTGCCAGGGGTAAGTAAAACTTGTATTTACTTTATGCTGGCTGGATAATTTTTTATTTTTAATGGGCAAATGAGCTATTATCCAGATCTGGATAATAGTTATTTTTCCCATGACTGTACTGTATGTTTTGGGGGGTGGGGGAGGGGGGGGGGGTTGGTGGTAGAGAGGGTGGAATAGTTGGGCATCCATTTATTGCTATTGGGGTTATCTTTGCTCCCATTGAGGGCATAGGTAACCACACTGCCAATCAATGGGTGTATTGGCTAGTATTGTGTTTTACTGTTTATTGCAGGTAGAGGGGATGGGTGAAGGGGGTACTTGGCCCATGGTGGGTGTTTATGCCTACCGGGTGGGTAGCAAGAGGGATTAAACCCTTCATTGCCTTAGTAACTGTTAAGGTAATTAAGGGGTTAACACCTCCCACAACCCTCCCGCAAAGCCTAAACACCGACCACAGGCCAAATACCCCCTTCACCCACCCCCGCTACCTGCAATAAACCAGGCACTGGTATTTAACTCCTTCATTGCCTTAGCAGTTCTGTATTTTTATTGCATTGGATGGAAGGAGGGGGTCTCCGGAGCTGGTATTAATGCGTATCAGCTTTGGAGACTCCTGGTTTCAATCCGATGCAGGAAAAATATTTTTTTAATGCAAATCCCTTTGGGTATACAACAAATTTCTTTATGAAGTTTAATCCAGAACTGAATCAGAAATATAAGATCTAAAAACTATGGGGTAGATCCTCAGGGGTCCGTTAAGTCTGGGTTACTAACGTGACGTTACCTAAATAGGTAACGGACTTTAGATTTCCTCAGTTTAACTGGTATCCACAAAGCTGATGATATGCAAAAACAATGGGCGTTCGGCAAACTAGCATCATTTGTGTCTAAAGCCCTCTCCCACCTTAAACCTTTTTTACTCACTGACCCAAACCTCTGGCATGCTCTTCCCCTCAAAATCCAACTAGCACCCTCTCTATCCACCTTTATGACCCACCTTAAAATACACCTCTTACAAGAAGCATATGAGTAGCTCCGTGGCTGGTACTATACACCTGATACACAAACCTTGGTCACTTGCAGAAACACTTACCAGAACGCCCTCCGACTGTCACTGTACGTACCTCCTACTTACCAATTTGATTGTAAGTTCTTCAGGGCAGGGACTCCTTTTCCTAAATGTCACTTTTATGTCTGAAAGCACTTCTTCCCATTACAGTATGTGTTATTTGTATTATTTGTTATTTATGAGTGTCACGTGTTTTACTGCTGTATAGCGCTATGTACATTAATGGAGCTATATAAATAAAGATATATGTAACAGTGTTCCACCCCACCCCCCAATCGCAGATAGGGGCCATTACAGTGTGTGTGGTGCATACCTGCTGGTAGCAAGAGGGCTGAGTCGCCTGCGATGATTTTGGGACACAGGAACCGGCTTCTGGGGCTCAAACCCCACATAATACTTAGCAGTGCAGCGCCTCCATCTGCCGTAGGCTCCAGGAACATGGAGGCGATCTCCCACGGTAGAACTTGTATTCTCCCCCCAGCTAGATCACACACCAGGCCGGAGGTATATTGCAAACAGGAACGGTTTATTACTACAGCCTTTGCAGTAATACACAGCTACTATACTCAGCAGTCTTCTGCCAGTTACAGTCTCTTTACTCGCAGCTATCACTGGAGATGGTCCCTGGACTGCCACTACAGGCCAAGGGGCACCCACCGCCATCCTAACTGTTCCCCACCTCCCTAGCAGAGGCAGAGGTATAGTCACACTCACTCCTCCCCGCAGGAAAGAGCACATTGGTAGGCCCCAATCTCAGGATCCCAGTTGTGTGACCTTCCTTCCTCAGGGGTAACGAACAACCTCCAAATTTAGGGCGGTCCTCCCCTTAAGTACAGCCAGGAGGCGGGCCCCCCGTTGTCCCAGCTACAACAGGATGTGCCACCCTATGCTGTCTCTCAAGTGCAGTACCAAAAATGAAGGGGAAAACCCCATACCAACTACTGGCAAGCCTGTAATACCAGGGTTTACTGCCAGCCCATTGGGTAGAATAGTAACCAGGGGTACCCCGCTACATATAGATACAGTTAGGTCCGGAAATAATTGGACACTGATACAAGTTTTGTTATTTCGGCTGTGTACCAAAATAAATTCAAGTTAAAGTTAAATAATGAATATGGGCTTAAAGTGCAGTCTATCAGCTTTAATTTGAGGGTATTCACATCCAAATTGGAGGAAGGGTTTAGGAATTAAATCTCTTTAATATGTAGCCCCCTCTTTTTCAAGGGAACAAAAGTAATTGGACAATTGACTCAAAGCTGTTTCTTGGACAGGTGTGGGCTATTCCTTCGTTATTTCATCATCACTTAAGCAGGTAAAATGTCTGGAGTTGATTCCAGGTGTGGCATTCACATTTGGAAGCTGTTGCTGTGAACCCACAACATGCGGTCAAAGGAGCTCTCAATGCAAGTGAAACAGGTCATTCTTAGGCTGCAAAAAAAAAGAAAATCCATCAGAAAGATAGCAGGAATATTAGGAGTGGCCAAATCAACAGTTTGGCACATTCTGACAAAAAAAGAACGCACTGGTAAGCTCTGCAACACAAAAAGGCCTGGATGTCCACGAAAGACAACAGTGGTGGATGATCGTAGGATCATTTCCATGGTAAAGAAAAACCCCTTCACAACATCCAGCCAAGTGAAGAACACTCTCCAGGAGGTAGGCATATCATTATCAAAGTCTACCATAAAGAGAAGACTTCACGAGAGCAAATACAGAGGGTTCACCACAAGGTGCAAACCATTCATAAGCCTCAAGAATAGAAAGGCCAGATTAGACTTTGCCAAACAATAGCTAAAACCGCCAGCCCAGTTCTGGAACAGCATTCTTTGGACAGGTGAAACTAAGATCAAGCTGTACCAGAATGATGGGAAGAAAAAAGTATGGAGAAGGCTTGGAACGGCTCATGATCCGAAGCATACCACATCATCTGTAAAACACGATGGAGGCAGTGTGATGGGATGGGCATGCATGGCTTACAATGGCACTGGGTCACTAGTGTTTATTGATGATGTGACAGAAGACAGAAGCAGCCGGATGAATTCTGAAGTGTTTAGGGATATATTGTCTGCTCAGATTCAGCCAAATTCAGCGAAGTTTATTGGACGGCTGTAGACGCACGTTCACAGAGGTACACAATTGGAGGCTTTTATAAGGTGAAATTATAATAAGGCTTTATTGTGCCTTTTCCTTTTCATCAGGAAATCATCCAAACACAGCGGGGAGAAACAAAGCTTAATTCCCTTGGGAGTATTTCTAGTGAAATACCATGCAATTCACAACTCCTAGTTAAGCAGGTCTCCCAGCCCCAAACACATAGCATGACATAAGCAGATATAAGAAGTCTCTTTAGAATGAAAGTCTTATCTGTTAGCTGCTGTAGAGTAAGCTTCTCTGCTCTCCTGGAACCGCACCCATGCATGCACAGAAAATCAGCATCCAGGTTTAGAAGTCTTATTTGGTGTCTTGCAATCAGCTATGCTGGGCAGAGCTCAAGACCGGCCAGCTCCAGAGATGTGTGTTCTCTCCAAAGGTCAGCTCTCATTCAGAGCTAAGGAGTCCCTTCCTGTCTCAAAGGCAGGCTTTTTCTACCACCTCTAATCAGGCAGGTGGTGTTAGTTAATTTGCTACCAGCCGTTAACCACCACACTGCTGGATTAGAGGCACATTTGTGAACAGGGATAAGTCCCCTGTTACATGCCTCCCCTGTTTGTGGGAAGCTCGGGCTTACCACGGCCAAAGCCCATCCTTCCACTCTCATTCGAGATCTTTCTGTGACTTGAAGGAGAGTGGATGGAGGAAGGGAACCCTCTGTCCCGCTGGGATTGGAGCCCTTTCTCCAGTTTATTTTTGTCTCCTCCCGAAGGTGCTTGAGATCAGCACTCCTCAGTCGCTCGAGGAGGACTTTTTCCACGTAAAGTCTTTTTATCGCGTGCGCGGTCATGAGATTTCTGTTGCGTCGGGCACTCCTCTTTTTGTAGACAAAGTGTATGGCAACAGTTGTAGAGCAGTTAGGACTAGCCCTAAGAGTTTTCTGCTCTTGAAGCGGTCTTTCTGTAGTTTCTCCACACCACTGAGTCGCCAGTTCAGCTTCTTTGGAACTGAGTTACACCTCCACCTCCTTTTCCAGAGAACGTCCAATTTTTCAGCTTCCTCAGCTAAGGATTCTTCTGGCTTTGATTCTGCACTCCTACCTCTGTTTGTTGCCTGTTGGGCAGCTGTAGGTTTGGCTAGTGCTTTCTTTGGTGGCTCAAACTTTGTAATTTTGTTTTGAAGTTGCGTGGAGTCCCCAACTCTCACTGTACCCTTGTCCTCACGGGCATTAGTTACTGTGGGATACTGGTGCTTGGGCAGAGCCAATACCTTTTTCCGTATTGGAGGAATCTGTAAGTTACTGGCCTGCAGAGTCTCAACCTGTTTGAGTGCGTCTTGCAAGTCTCTTCTCAGGGAATCTATCTGCGCACTTTGCTTCCTCTGAGTCTGTATCAGAGTCTCCTTCATATTCTGGAGCTCTGTAATTTTTGTCGTCAAGGTTGCCGCTGCGTCTGTTTTCTCCTTGGTGTACTGACTCAAGGGAATGGAACAGTCTCTCTGTCTCTCCAGCTCTTGCTCCAGTTTCTGAGCCTTCTCACGCTCCCTCTCATACAGAGTCACCTGGTATCGAAGCTCCGCTTCCAATGATGCTCTGAAGACATGCAGCGTGGCCTTTAGCTCCTCATACTGCTCTGTGGGGACGTACTGGGTATTCAGACGTTCCTGCAGCGCTTGTACCTCTTTAGCAGCCTGCAGTTTTTCTTCCTCTAGCGTTTGCTGCTTCTCCTCAGCATCCTGGAGGTGTGTACGCAGACCTTGCAGTTGGTTCTGCAGTCGGTGCTCTGCTTCAAACTTTTCCTTGACTTCTTCTGTCAACTGAAAATTTTCTTCTTTCAGTTTTAAGTTTTCTCTTTTTAATCTTGAATTTTCTTTTTTTTCAGTCTCTGTATTCTTCAGGGCTTCTTTGCAGTCCTCCTTCCATTTACGCACATCTGCTTTGAGAATGACACTCTCCTGGCGTGAGACTTCCTTCTCTAGGTTGTGGGTCTGAAGCTCCTTCTGAGAGACTTTGAGATCTGTATCAAGATTACAAATAGTTTCTTTGGCAATGTCCAGTTCCTCAGTGAGACTGTGTAGTTCCTTTCTGGAAACTTCCAGGTCTGTGCGGCACCTGTTGGTCTCATGATGTGAGGCATCAAGTGCTCTGCGGAGTGTCTGAACCTCTTTCTGAGATACGTCCACTTCTATCCGGACACTGTTGACCTCCTGTTGTGAGGCATTCAGCTCTATGCGAAGAGTGTGAACCTCTTGCTGGAAGACTGTCATCTGCTTCAGTGCCTCCTCATACTTCCACTTTAGCGTAGCCACCATTTTATCAGATTGGCTCTGCTTTTAATCCATGGCGGAAATAGTAGCCTTTGCAGTATCTAGCTCAGTCTTGAGATTCTCCAATTCGGTCTTGGCCGCAGAGTAAATTGCGAGCACATTCTTCTGTAGCTCACAATATTTTCTCTCTCCCTTTCCAATTCTTCACAGAGCAGATCACAGTCATGCCTGGCATTTTTCAGGGCATCTTCAGGGCTGGTCAAGGGATCGTCACTCACTGGTTCTGGCTCCACTTCCCTGGGATGGTTGGTTGAGGGTTCTTCACTGTTGGCACCGGACAGACACTTCTTTGAGGTACATGACTTCTGCCTTGGGCCCTCTGGATATTCGGTTACCCGGGGGACGAATTCTCCATTTTCTCTAGGCTGCAGGGCAACTCGGTCCCCCTTTTTCTCCACAGGATCTGCGGACGTGTCTGTTCCTTCCACGATAAGTGAAGAACCGCTTTTCTTTTTCTTTTTCCGCTTCTTTGTTTTGGATGACTCCGTCCCATCCGGAATACTGGGGTCTCCTTCTTTATTTGATACTTTAGCAGCTTCATTATATACGCCAGGCTTTCTTGCAGTTGCTTTAGCTGACAGAAATATTGGGTGATCTGCTGCTCCTGCTCTGTCTCCTGCTGATCATTATCGTCATCAAAGGGAGCAGTCTTTTCTGTTCGTGCCGAGTACAGGCACCCCCACCATTCTTGGGGTGTTTTGTGGGTGTGACTCGGTTCGGGTTCCCCGTAAGAGAGGTCTTCCTCTTTATTGGACTGGAAGGGCCACTCTTGTCTTCCATTTTTAGGCTATCAGGTGTAATTTTCTTCCTGACATCAGGAGGCACTATAGCAGCTGTTGCCACTGTATTTGCTAGAACCCCCAATTGTGGTAGTCCTACAGATGGGCATATTTTGCTTGTAGAGGTCGTAGCTCTCACAGGCATCTCTGTAGACTTTTTTTTCTTGGTAAAATTTATTTATTTATTTTTCAATATTAGCAGTGCTGTGCATGCCTTTTCTCTTATCAGGTATACAAGATGTGCAGTTGCTAGGTAAAAAAAAGTCTATTTGCTCTACACCATTTATTTGCTAGGTGCAATCTCTCCGCTTCAGCAACAGAATTTGGTTTTCTGCCTGAGTTCAGTAATTTTCAGTCTCATCTTTGGATATTATGGCATTCACACTTCACACTTTGGGTGTCTGTTTTTGCTCCCAAGATATATATAGGCAGACTTTTTTACTTGCAGAAAAAAAAACATTCTTTCATTCCCGGCAGGGTGACTCAACACTCAGCATTTGTGTGCTAAAAATTCCCATGCTTCAGCACAGTCTTGTATCAATTTTCACACTTTTCTGCATATACTCCATTCACAGCTGGTAGCCCTATGCGGTGTGGCAACCTTTATTTGCAAAATCAGTACCACTCGTGGGTCACCATCTGTATTCATGGCTTCAGCAAAACTTTTGAAAACAACAAACACCTATCCCTTTTTAAGGGCTGACTCACTTCTTGAACCCTGACTATGGCTGGAAGGCAAAACCCCTATTTCAAATTACACTTTGTGATAGGCAAAATAAGGTTTAGCTACTTCAGCAGTCTCTTCTGGGTTTTTGTAAGTTTCAGTGCAGTGTGTATCCCTTTAACTCTGATCTCTGCTGCATAAGGGGTTTTTTTTTTTCAGACTGTTTGTAGGCCAAAAAGCATAACAAAAAATTTCACATAAAAATCTCCGGTCCTTTTTAACTTTAAAGACACCTCTTGTCCCACCTCGGACACCATATTTAGACGGACGTTCACAGAGGTACACAATTGGAGGCTTTTATAAGGTGAAATTATAATAAGGCTTTATTGTGCCTTTTCCTTTTCATCAGGAAATCATCCAAACACAGGGGGGGGAAACAAAGCTTAATTCCCTTGGGAGTATTTCTAGTGAAATACCATGCAATTCACAACTCCTAGTTAAGCAGGTCTCCCAGCCCCAAACACATAGCATGACATAAGCAGATATAAGAAGTCTCTTTAGAATGAAAGTCTTATCTGTTAGCTGCTGTAGAGTAAGCTTCTCTGCTCTCCTGGAACCGCACCCATGCGTGCACAGAAAATCAGTATCCAGGTTTAGAAGTCTTATTTGGTGTCTTGCAATCAGCGATGCTGGGCAGAGCTTAAGACTGTCAGCTCCAGAGATGTGTGTTCTCTCCAAAGGTCAGCTCTCATTCAGAGCTAAGGAGTCCCTTCCTGTCTCAAAGGCAGGCTTTTTCTACCACCTCTAATCAGGCAGGTGGTGTTAGTTAATTTGCTACCAGCTGTTAACCACCACACTGCTGGATTAGAGGCACATTTGTGAACAGGGATAAGTCCCCTGTTACAACGGCGCTACACTTTACAGATGGACAATGACCCAAAACATTCTGCAAAACCAACCAAGGAGTTTTTTAAGGCAAAGAAGTGGAATATTCTGCAATGGCTGAGTCAATCACCTCATCTCAACCCGATCGAGCATGCATTTCACTTGCTGAAGACAAAACTTAAGGCAGAAAGATCCACAAACAAACAACAACTAAAGACTGCTGCAGTAAAGGCCTGGCAAAGCATCACAAAGGAGGAAACCCAGCGTTTGGTGATGTCCATGCGTTCCAGACTTCGAGCAGTCATTGCCTGCAAAGGATTCTCGACAAAGTATTAAAAATTAACATTTTATTTATGATTGTGTTAATTTGTCCAATTACATTTGAGCCTCTGAAATAAGGGGACTGTGTATGAAAATGGTTGCAATTCCTAAACGTTTCATACGATATTTTTGTTCAACCCCTTGAATTAAAGCTGAAAGTCTGCACTTCTATTGCATCTCGGTTGTTTCATTTCAAATCCATAGTGGTGGCGTACAGAGCCAAAATTATGAAAATTGTGTCAGTGTCCAATTATTTCCGGACCTAACTGTACATACATTATTACGTTATATGTATAAATGGGGGATTATCGTTGTGCAGAGGTGCATTAAGTAGCACGTGGCACATGCCCACTTAGCAAAACGAGAACGTCAGTTCCAATTAACGCGCATGAGTTACAGACAGTTCTGCCACCAAAAAAGAGTATATTATTTTCTGTAAATATTGTTCTTGTTATTTGACTTGTACATGTTTTCTCCCTTTATTGTTCTCACACAGTGAAGTAACTGCGTGGGAATAAAAGTGTTGTTCACAACTTCTGTCTATTGGTAAATATTGTTAGAATATGTAATGACATTATTGTGCACCCATACTTAATACAGTCAACATTATGTACCATATTAGGTCAGACAAACATATCCTACATTCACTTTAATCACTGAAAACCATGATATAGTTTATTACATGAACTTCATGCCACATTATCAGATGCCTCTCTTGATGTGTTTCAGACATTTATATGATCCATAATATATATATATATATATATAGATATATATATATATATAGATTATAGATATAGATATAGATATAGATATAGATATAGATATAGATATAGATATAGATATAGATATAGATATATATAGATATATATATATATATATATATATATATATATATATATATATATATATATATATATATATATATATATATATATATATAGATATATATATATATATATATATATAGTACTTAGTTAAGTTATGGTGGGTAAAAAAAAAGTGACAAAAACCCTCCACAGCAAAGCATACAGCAAATGGAAATATTACTGTTTGCTCATTTGCATGTCTTAGACGCCTTTCACCATTATCACCCAGCACACAGCACTTCCACTGCAGCAAGGGATTCTGGGAAATTACATGCAAATGAGCACACAGTGCCACCTTTTGCTTCATAACCATTCAACATGGTTCCCCTATAGGCTTAAGCTTGCTGCATGGTCACAGCTTTGAGCACAGCCAGGGTTAAGATGCATAGCCAGTAAACCCACTCACAGACAGACTGTTTCGACCTTAATGGGTCTCTTCAGTGTGGGGTTGGTTACTGGCTATGCAAAATGAAGCAGGGATTGGTTTTACCATACTTATTTGCATCAGGGGTTTTAGAGGATAGCCATGTTTCTGTAAGAACGATGGCTTTGGGTTTATGCATAAGGCACCATGCCCTTAGTTCACCCAGTTTGGGCAGCAGGCTATGGATGTTTATATGGGCGACAGATAGGCCTTTTTGGAATTTAAAGGTGGAATTCTCAGGGGCATGGGACAGAGCTGAAATGGGAGGACCTGGGTTAGTTTCAACATCACCTGCTAGAGAGAGTAATAGTATGAGTAGAAATTTAGGTAGTTGTTTGCAAGTTGTAAATTTGTGGTGTTTTCCATTAGAGTGAGCAGTGGTTGGTGTGCTGGTTTTTAGAGTTCTCCTCCAACATTCAGTAGATAGTGCAAGGCTTTTGAGTAGTCCAGGGTGTATGGTGATGTTGGGTGTGGGCCAGGATGGAGGAGTTTGTAGTGGATAGAGGGAGTAACATCTCCATGAGGCCAGGAGAAAGAAAAAAGTTAAAATGCATAGCAGGTTCATGATGCCAGAGGTAGGCAGTGTTGCAAGGAGCTGTTGTGAGCAGAGTGAGTGTGAGCAGACTAACAGCAGGTGTGTGCCTATTCCTTGTCAAATGTTTAGCTGTATTGCAATGCTAGAGTCAGTTCAGGGTTTCAGTGTATTGTGCAGTCAGTTTTGGGAGAGACTGCAGTAAATAAGTTGTAAAGGGGTGGGGGGTTGAAATAGGCAGGTTAGCAAGCATGGGGTCATAGTGTGATCTGAATAGCTTACCGTTTGTTGTCTTGAGTTAAAGAGTTTGCAGAAAGAAGCAGTCCCCAGTCACCTCTAGTCAAAACTGTAGTCTAACTGTATTTATCACTTAAAAACCTCACTTTAAATGCCTCACTGTCTAATGCCAATTGCAGTTCCTGCAGATTGCAGGAGAGGTGTTTGTTATATACAGCTAAAACATGACCCTCCCCCTCCCCAATCAGTCAGCTTGTTCCATTTGGGCAATTAACAGCACAGAGTTAAGAGGAAAAAAAAAAAAAAAAAAAACTTTTTAAATTCAAACATACTAACTTATATCAATTCTACAAGGGCAGATTCAGTCTTTTACACAGGGTTTCAACATCAGGAACATACCTGTGAAGAGAATGCAATTAGATCCATGTCATATCAGCTGAGGTTATTGGTTATTATATTATTATATATTCACTGTAGTCTAACTGTATTTATCACTTAAAAACCTCACTTTAAATGCCTGACAGAGGTCAGGAATCCTGGAGAGGGTCTGCGCTAGGCTGACCAACAGTAGGTAGACGCCCCAGTACTGCATGGAGAAGCCAGAGTACTCTAGCCCATTCCAGACCACTTACCACAGTCAGCACAGACTGGAGAGAGGATGCCAATGCCAATTGCAGATCACCTGGCCTTAATTAATAGGGTATGAGAAAGATCAGTTCTCCCCTCTCGACTTATACCAGCTAGGAGAGCTGGGTGCTAAAGACAGGCACTGGCCTGCAACAGACCTAGTTTATATGTATTTTATTGTTTGGTAAGTGGGAAAGCCACCCAAAAGATAGCTAGAGAATTGCTGTCTAGTTAATGCTCAGATAGAGCAAGGATTTATTTTGTTTATTTTGTCTTGATTTTATCTGGTGAAGGGACAAAGAAAATAAAACACTTAAACCAGAGCTGGATGGTCATGTGACTGTGCTTTACCCTAGAAGGTTCCCAGACAAGAACCCTTCAGGCAAAAAAGGTATTTTTTCACAATATATATATGTGGTGGGTGTGGGATTTTAAGCTAGCTGGGAATGTATGTGAATCAATTTCTGACTGGTAACAGTTATAATGGAGGTAGGTGGCACCTCCCCCCAGAGCTCACTCCTCCTCACCTTTTTAACTTGGGAGGTCTTTTCACTTTGCTGCAAAGATCAGGATCTACTATGGTTCTTTCTCCTCATACAGAGGTAAAAGGAAGGGTTCACAGTGTAGTGTAGGACCTGCATTAATTTTGGTTATACCTTGACGTGGTATGCAGGCTTATGACGCTTTGGCCAAAGAGTTTAACTAAATAACCAAGTAAATATTATTATTGAAGTATTTAAACGTTATACAGTACGTATTACTTTATATGTTTTGACAATTGGATGTAGCATTGGGCACCCCTGTCTTTTGTTGTATACATTTGCCACGCCCAGTAGCACTCTTTTTGACATTAATATATATATTCATTATGTGGTGAGTGTGGGAGTTTGAGCTAGCTGGGAATGTGTGTGTTAATATATATATATATATATATATATATATATATATATATATATATATATATATATATATATATTTCTTTGTATGACATGTAATTAAAGGGTTAAGTCCTATACTCAGTACAATAATTTGGGTACCACTTCAGACCTGCCCTTTTTGCTTGTAGGCTATTCCCAGAAATAACGCTATGATCATCATGGTCTGGATGTGACTAACTGCAGGTTTTGATGTGACCTAATTAGCGGAATGTTACTTAAATGCGCTAACATTAACGGAGGGTTGTGGATCTGCAATGTTTGTGTGATGGGAGGGCGTAACCAGGCTATCTAATAAAGGTTAAGCCCTCTGGTTACCCCTGAACCTGTGGGGTCCCTGGTACCTCCATAAGCCAGGGACCAGGGATGATTCATGCTGAAAACTAAAGTGACCCTGCTTTTTTCTATTTCATGTTCCCTTGGCCCTAGAACTGTGAGATCTCTTGTGTGTCAGTTTTAGGTGGGGTATTTGGGTGGAAATGCAATTATTTTGTTTGCAGGAGTTCGGGGGCCGAAGTTACCTGTAGTCGTTTAATTCTCCCCGCCGAGCAGGCATGATTTGCTGGTGCGCGGGATGAATTACACCGGGGCGTGGGATGAATTACACGGGGGCAACCCTGTCCCCCCCAGACTCCTGGATTTCAAGCCCAAATACCCCAAAGCCATTTCCCTTATAAGTATAAGGTTCCCCAAAGTGTATACTTTATTAAAGAATGAGTTATAATGTGTTATACAACTGTCATAAGGCTCTAAACAGTCAGACCGGGCATCAGCATAGACGCCAGCACGTCTGTATAGAGTCCGAAGCTCAAAGAGGATATCCAGAGGTGAGAAAACCATTTGGTGAGCGGGGATGGGTGGTTGCCCAGGTCGAGAGAACAAAGGGCACCCTATGGAGCCACCTTTTGAATCTGCCAGACCTAGCGGGGCCTGCTCAGCGGGTGGCATTGGGTTCGCTGGGGAAAGATGGCGAGCGTAGGCGCTTTCCCCATTGGCTAGTCCATATTTCCCACCCACCTGGATTTTCGAGCCGGTTTGGCACGCCTCCTCCTCTTACGTTAGCCTAGAGACAAGCCCCTATTTCTATTGGATGGTGGGAAAGTTAACCATGCTCTGATTGGTCGCTCCTCCTACTTCCATGCTGAAGATAGCTCAGCGGAAGGTATGTAAGGAGATGAACCAGTCAGAATACCAGACCATCCAGTGACTCGAGTAGATGAAGCTGCTGCGGGCTTTACAAAGTTACTTTGTTCGAAATAACAAAGCAACCGGCTTCGTTTTGAAGCTAGAAAAGCCTGGCTCGCAGAGACTATGTCCCGTCTTTTGCAACCAAGTTTTAAAAATCGTTCTAGCAGTTGCGGTCAGGATTTCGTGCCAAAATCAGTTCCAGGGGATTCAGGACTAGATC